>NC_050514.1:4368768-4372345 GCF_002922805.2 Oryzias melastigma
TGCGGCTTTAGTAAAGTCCCAAATGCTATTTTGAAGCTGTTTGTAAAACTTATTCTTAAGGAATTTATATAAAACAATCAACTATTTTAAAAATGAGCACAAATCTGCTACATTTCTGCATAAAAAATATATTTAATGAAATCTTCATTTTCCTTTTTATCAAATTTTCCTGTTTTAACCTAAAATAGTTTGAATTAAGATAAAAAATAAGTTAAAGCCTGTAATCCTGTCAGCTTCATGCCTCTAAACAAAAACATCATATGGAACAAAAATCAGAAAAATACCCTTTTGCTATTACATTTCATGCCCTCTAGAGGGCAGCGATGAGTAATTAAAACAACACTTCACTTAATAAACTTGTAAAATACTTTATTACTAAAGTCCTTTTTTCCAGGTTCTGTGTGGACGTTTTTGTGCCTCGCTTAGAGTTTAAGAACGAATCTTCTCAGCCGAGATGGTTAGTCTTCAGAAATGGGGGAAGCCGATGGGAGAGCTCACTTCCACAGGCAGTGATTGATAGAACTGGGGCACAGCTTCAGATTAACTGCTCTTCCATAAAGAAAAGGGAAAGAAAGATAATAGATCTGTAGCAAATACAGTTTTAGCGGATACTGTACTGTTGTCTATCAAAATAACTACAAGAATTTCCATTTTTCCTAAGAGTCACTTAGGATTTCTGTGTTTATATGATGTGAATTCATAGCAAATATATTGTACGAATGTTTTAAAGTATCTATGTTAGTGCTGTTTTATGTGAAAAAGCAGATGAGATGTTTGTTTAAAGAAGTAAAGAACGTGAAAAAGTAATCAACCATTCAAACTTATGTTAGTGAGAGGCTGTCTTTAAAGACCACTCTGATGAAAATGCTGTTTTTAACATGCTCTTGTAGCATTTTTCTGATGATTTTTCTGATTTCTGCTCCCCCTTTTGTTGCACCATAATGTTAGTTTGGGGGTGTGAAGGGCTCTAAGCCAGCAGGAGAAAGTGTAAACAAGAGAAGGGGGGCGGGGTTGCTTCACACCAACAGTCCTGTCTATGTCTCAGAAGTGAATTTCTAATGAACTACCACCGCTCTGCAGAAACTATGTCCTAGAGAACAACACATTTTTTTAAATGTTGTCTAAAAATATTATAATCATAATTTAAAGACTTCTGACTTTTAGAATAGATCAAACGATGATCAGAGTGGGTCATCAGTGATATGTAAGCAGCCTAGTGGTTCTGTGTGTAGCAGTGCAGTCAAATTCATAAATCCTCTTTTGACCCATTCTTCACTGCAGCTTGGAGTTCATCCTGTCTATATTTAGAACAGTCACTTCAAGTTACTAAGATATTAGCTTATATATGGTTTTTAATGCAAAACTTTCTCTTTTTTTTGGTGTGTCCTGATCATGACATTAGGAATGAGATGGCTGGTCGCTGCATTTCTCCTTTCATAGAAATGTTAGTGTATATATAAAAATGCTTTTTTTGTTTTCTTGTAAAAAAAATGTGCATTAATCCTTCTTTGTTCTGTAAAGCCTCATTTCCACTGAGCGGTCCGGTCTGGTCAAGAGTCGTGGAGTCGTACAGGACGGTCCAGTTAATTCTGGCGAGTGTTTCCACTCAGCTCAGCCTCGCCTCTACTGAGCTGTTTGTTTTCACGGCGCTTGCGTGGTGTCATCGCGTCATTGAAGTGCGACGACTAGAAAAGCCAAACACTCAAATTGTAAATGTTACCAGTGCAAGATAACATCGGGTCGTTAATAACAATAAATTAAAATGATCCTTTAAAGACCCTCTACAATCATCTGTTAAATTATGATTTTGCTGTTTTCAGCCAAAATCCAAAATCCTGTGTACTTTTCTAGGACATAGTTACTGCAGAGCGGCTATAGTTCCGTAGAAATTTAGTTCTGTTGTTGCGAAGCCCTCCACTTCCCCTTACCATTAGGTGTGTTAATTTAGATGACCCAGCGCCTCGCCTGGATCGTCGGCGAGACCAGGCGGCTGCAGGCAGGAATTGAAGCCAACGCTAAGACTGAACAAGAACAGGAAGTCAGGGCTGTCCTTTATATTCAGCTGAATTTGAATATGCCTCTCTTAGTTTGATCTTTTGTATTCATTTTTAACATTTGTCTGCAGAAAACAGTTCAAAATTAGCCTCTGGGTTAATTTAATGACCACTGTACCAGAGAAATAAATAACATTGAAATTAAAATGAACTTTTAAGGGCAACAATTACAAACATAACCATAGATGATTCAAAATCTTGTTTATTTTTACATCAATGATTCATTACTTTACAGAGTTACAAAATACACAGATTTCCTTTATTCTGCACCAGTCATTTCTAATCACCATCCTATCAAACTACAAGAACTGTCAGGACACAGTTTCCCACAATGCATTGTTTTGTACTCATCAAGGCGGCTTACATCCAGCGCAGTAGCTGTTTTCTGGCTGCACTAGTCTAGGTTGCACCTGCCTCTTTCTCATGATGCTTTCGCGACATCAGTTCAAAAAAACTAACCATCAAACACGGCGCTCCAAATGATCTGCGCAGTGCTGCGTCTGAGAGCTCAGAGGGAGGAGCTTCTGGCCCCTCCCACTGTATTTTCTATGTCACAAATGCTCTCTTTCAAACAGCATTTTTTGTTTCCTGATGCCCCACGATTTGACTGAAGAAACACACAGCGAAGTAATTTAGAGCTTAATTATCTTTAAATATGTCCTCCATCCTCAGAAAGTGGCACCGAAATATGTTTAAAGCTCATTTTCATCAGAGTGGGTCTTAATAATCTCAGTTTTGATGACTCATTGCGTGTCTCTCTACATGGCAGCAAAGCACCATCGTCTGCCACAACCGAGTGGACCCCAACGGCTCCCGCTACCTGCTGGGGGACATGGAGGGCCGCCTGTTCATGCTGCTGCTGGAGAAGGAGGAGCTAATGGACGGCACCGTGGCGCTCAAAGACCTGCACGTGGAGCTGCTCGGAGAGGTTGGTCCGACTCTCTCCTCCGTCTGAAATCCCCTCGTTCATTAAGTGTCCTCTGTTTGACCATCCTCCTCGAGTCTTCCGCTCTGCCTCATCGCACTCTTTTGTTGGCATAGATGGACACTTTAAAGGTTTATGGCCCTGAAAGAGGCAAACGACTCCGTCTACGTTTGTACAGAAGATAAGAGAAAGGCCTGGATTTAGACACTGACTCTTTGAAGAGTTCAGTCTTTTTATCCATGCAGGCAGCATTTAGTTTATTGTGCGTCTCTTGTAATGACTTTTCTGAGAGCTTAGAGAAGTGAAATGCCTTCTAGTTCTCTGAATGAGTCAAGAAGCAGTCAAGCAACATATGAGTGTGAAGCTTTAGACACATTACTTCAGACAGTCGCCTGTTCCAGCAGGGCAGCCGTAGATTCAATTGACAGGAAAACTTATATCAGTTGTGTATTGATGATATTAGACATTGTTTCAGCCTGTTCTCTCCAGTGTGGATGTGGATGGAAATGGGTTTTTACTCTTTATGGCAAAGGTTTCCCACTGATATAATGTCAGACAATATTTTCACAAACCGGCATGTACAAGCAGGCATCCGTTT
>NC_050514.1:4372430-4407409 GCF_002922805.2 Oryzias melastigma
TCAACTTTTGAAGTTTACTTTCATCCTCTGTAAAATATCTACTTCTCACTTAAACGTATTTGTAAACTAGATTTTGTCTTTTCAACCGTTAACACAATCAACGTAATTCCAGGAAGGGCTAAACATACTTACCTGGCGGGTAATTCTGTTTTCTGTAATTATTCTGTATGATTATTACGGTGTGGAAACAACCATCACAATAAACCTTTGGGCTCCTTTATTTTTAGCTGTGTATCTGGAGCTGATAAATGTGTGTTCTTGCTCTTTGACAGACATCCATTGCTGAGTGTTTGACCTACTTGGACAACGGTGTGGTGTTTGTGGGCTCCAGACTCGGTGACTCTCAGCTTGTGAAGGTAAGCAGTAAAAGACTATAGTGATTACTAAGATATTAAAAAAGAATATTTAAATTCAAAATTATTTGACCATAGGGAGGAAAAAACCCTAAAATTAGTAAAGGTTTACAAAAGAGTGTTAAATGGGACAGAGCTTCACACAGATTGTATTTTAAACATATTATGCAGGTAATAGTTTGACACCAGAACAGTAAAACTATATGACTTTGGTGGAAAAAGAGCCTGTGCTTCCTGACCCATATATTCTAGCTGGGAGCAGGAGGTTGAGTAGGTAATGAGCAGGGTGACACAAGTGTCTGAAAATGTTCTTTACTCCTGAAACATGGCAGGTGTCCTCCCCATGAGAGAGGAGGGCAGCGCCTGTCCGGCTGCTCACATCCACCACCTGAAAGGCGTTTTTACACACAGTTTACCAGGATGTTCATCGCTGAAAGTGCTAACTTTCCTGTCTGAAAAATGGACAGATTCATAATAAGCCGTTGATATTTTCTTAAAGAACTACTCTGATGAAAGTTGTTTTTTGGTGTAATTTTTCTGATGATGAAAGACATATATAAAGAAAATTGAGCTTAAAATGTCATTTATGAGTATTTCTTTATTCAAATTGCTTTTTGAAAAAGAGATCCTCTGTGACATAGAAACTACGCTGGGTGAGCCACAAGCAAGAAAACATGTAAACGGAGAGCTCTCAGCAGTGGGAAAGGGGCGGGGTTATGGCATTCAAGTGGTCCCACCCACAACTCAGAGGCTAATTTCAAATGAACTGCTGCTGTGCAGAAACTATGTTCTAGTAAATTTCAGGGCCAATAAGATTTGAAATCCAAATAAAACAACTTAAAAATTCAAGCTGAAATATTGGTGTCTGAAAGGATTCTAAAATAATTTTTAGCTTCAAATTCTCTTTTTATCCAAGTTTCAAAACTCAAAATGTCAGTTTCAAAACTTTTTTTTTCAGTTTAAATTCTCTTTTTTTTTTGTTTCAAATCTGAAAATTTCAGGTTTGAAACTTGGCCCCATTCTGACATGTGGGGGCGGGGCTAATTTGAAGGACCAATCAAAAGTGATGAGGGTGGTAACTTCAGTTCTGGTGCACTCACAGACTCTGGGAACTTGGAAATTACCGTCAGAAAATGTCTGAAATGTCTCTACTATAATAGTTTTGTGTTGTCCCAAGACGGACTTGAAAAGCAGAGTTTTATCACGTTCAAAACGGTGTTCTAGCGCGTTCAAAGCACCGTTTTGTCGTGTCGAAAAACGCTGGTAATGCTTAAAAAATGGGCAAGACCAAGGAATAATTCTAATTGTCTGCTGTGGCTTACTGGTTAATATTCTTTTTTTTAATCCAAACAGCAATATTTTAGCCTGAATTTTAAGTTGTTTTGTTTGGGTTTCAAATCTTATTGACCCCTAAATAGTTCTAGAAAACAACACAGTTTTTGTCTACAAGGTTCATAATCAGAATTAAAAGAAAACTGTAAATGCTTTTACAACACATCTAAAAATTACTTGAGTCAGACTTAAAAAAAATAAATAAATAAATAAATAATAATAATTTTTGGGACCCCTTTAGCTTATGCTTCATAGTTTGAGTTACTGGTATTCTGTTTTACCTGGAAGATCTTTGGCTTGATCCTCCATCTCATGTTATACCACACTAAAGCAAAGTACCTCATACTGTCCCCTTATTATGTTTAGATCATACCTCTGATAAGTGTAAAATAAAAACAAAAATCAAAAGAAAATCTTTTAAAAGCTAAAAATATCAGATGGAACTTGTGTGTCTGTAAATCCTGTGTTAATTCTTACAAAATCCTCCCTTGTTTCTGTGCAGCTCAACGTTGACAGCAATGAGCAGGGCTCCTACGTGACTGTAATGGAGACCTTCACTAATCTGGGACCTATTGTGGACATGTGTGTGGTCGACCTGGAGCGGCAAGGCCAGGGACAGGTAAAAATCTAATATTTCTGCAAAAACCAAAAGGAAATTTTGTTTTTGCAATTGTGAAATATATATTTGAATACTTTCACCATCTGAAATTCTGTTCTCTTTGCTGTTTTATACTAAAAGTCTAGCAGTTTTCTTCTTAAGGAATCACCGTTTTTATTTACCTAATAAACCTTTCTCCTACTTTCTGTCCTAAAAATATTTGCGGGTGCTCCACTAAAAAGCATCTGTGGTTAACAATCCTAAATTAGATTTGTGGTTCCAATCCCAAAAGACATATTGCAATGCCAGTGATTTCCTTCAATGGTGTTCTTTAAAATCCCTCAATAAAGCCCTGATTTTGGCTGTTTATCCTGTGCTTGCATGCATGAATATAGATGATGCACACATATATACAGTTTATGTAATTGTGTTTGTATGCAAAGGCAGATTGCATGGTAAATAGGTTTGGTGTGCAGATGGTTTTGTTGGCTGAGCTGGACCCGGAGCTTCAGGGTACTGGATGTGCTTCCAAAGGCAGCGGTCCATGTGCGCGCTGAGCCCCTCTGCTGGCCACCGATCAGCCCGCAGTCGTCTACCGACTCTTTTTCCGACATCCCCTAACTAATTTCATTACATTGAGATGCATAGCCGAAGCCAGGCCCAGTCGTTTTAATTTGCCATTTGTTGCGAGTCTGCACAGAGCATTTGGCCTCGTTAATTGAAGCAAAGGCATTCCAGGACCGCAAAGACGAAAATAGGACGGATGCAGTCGCTGCAGGACAGAGCCCACTCTGACCTCTAACTGCAAAAGCATCACCCGCCCAGCGTGTCGTCCAAGGCCAAATGAATACATTAACAAAAAAAACAGTTTAAATAAGAATTGCACAAATGTTTGAAGATGATCTGTGTGAGGGTATTTGAGAGCGTGCTCCAGGGAGGGAGGCGGTGAGCTTGGTTCATCACAGAGATGTCGATTAGAATGAAGCTGTTGGGTGGCAGGTGGTGGAGGGGGGGATTACGTGGGCTCTAATACTAATCTTGTTAGTGTGCCAAGACTGGCAGGAAAGGTAAAATTCTGGTTCATTCCAGCCAGACTTAAGACACTAAAAACTCTAAAAAGTTTTAGTTGAAAAAAAAATACTTTTCTTTAAAGACCCACTCCAATAAAATCCTGTTGTTGGTGTTTTTAATATGTTCTTAGGGCTTTGTTTTCTAATGGTGGAGGACATATATAAAGGAAATCAATCTTAAAATTGCATTTCTGAGTTTTTCAAAGTATATACATTTATTTAGCAATGTACAGGAACAAGAACAGAGATATCATTTTGAAAGGCCAAATCATAATAGAATAGGCAACTAATGAATAGTCGATTTTTAGAAGCATTGATTATGATCCATAAAAAATTTGGAATTGTTTTGTATAATTTACAAAATATGATTTATGAATGTATATGATTTAAAAAGTGGAACTAAATGTGAAGAGTTTTTCACTCTGATATTTTTGTAGAGCACACAAACATAGCTGACCTTCCAGATCTCGTCATCCTACCGACCGGCCCCGACTTCACTTAACGCGATCGTTTGGAAGCATTTTGACTTTCACAGTGTCGAGGGTTAATTGGATAAAAGTCACGCGGTGTGTAAGTTATGTCAAAATTAAATATGTAGAGAACACAGCAAATTTATGAAATCACAATGTGCGGCTAGCTAAACACTATTTATTTAGTTTGACGTCAGTTATAGAGCATTTCATTAAAGCTGGTCTGATGATAAAACGTAAAATTATCTTATTTAAGGTTTTTGTTTTCAGGGAAAATGTTTCCCTTTTGATGCCGTGAAAGATTTTTAAACATCAAACAAAATATTTTTTCATGTCAGAATTTTGGTGTCCTCAATAAAAGTTAAACAAGTTTACTGATCTTGTCTTTGCTCAAAATGCACTTTGGTGGAGAAAAGTCAGTCATACTGCTGTAGTATCTAAAAAAATGCAATCGAGTCACTGACTCCTGAATTGTTATCGAATCGTGAGGTATCTCAAGATTCCCACCTCTAGTTTGAATAGACTGAAAAAAGCACGATTCACTACTGTAACCGTTTTTCACTTCATGAAACAGGAGCAGTTTAGTGTATTAGCACAACATATGAACAATTATCACAATAACCATAGCATAAAGAACATGCTAACAAATCAGCTAAACTCTTTATATCAGTTAAAATCCCTAAACGTATTTATTCTTCATCCTATGTGTCGCTTTTGAACAATTTGGATGGGCATGGAGTAAGAATCAGTGTAGCAAATACTGATACACACAACACCTACACACACCGAGCGGCTAGTGTTGGGAAAATAACAAACATATAAGCCTTTTTTTTTTTTTTCGTATATAAGTTCAAAACTGGGCTAAATTTTGATGAAAAAAACAGAAAACAAATACAACTCGGTGTAGATCCATGAATGTTTTTGTTGTCCTTGTCTGAGTTAGCATCTGACTCAACACCATCTGGCTGGATCGCTCCCATATTGTTCGCCATTTTTGTCGCACAGCTAATGTTGCGCTCGTGGGAGAACGTGTAAACTGAGTCCTCGAAGTTATGGGTGATGGGAAATGCGGGGTGGGCTTACTTACTCGATGCCAACAGTCCCATTCAGAACTCAGAGGAAAATTTCTAATAAACTACTGCCGCTCTGCAGATACTATGTCCTTGAAAATATCAGTTTTTTTATTTTGGCTAAAAAACATAAATCATAGCTTAAAGACCACTGGTAACAATGTGAAAATAGGCCAAAAAATTATCAGAGTGGGACTTTAGACGTCTATTTTTTTGTGAGACTAGTACCTATTACCTACCTAAACCTACAATGGCATGACTTTATTAGCCCTAGATCTAAGTAAACCAGTACCCCTATGCTTGGTAGTAAATTAATCACTAAAATTTCTACTTTTAGATACAAGTTAAGTGAATCGCTTGCTGTCCTACAATCTTTAATACATCAATGTCAAAGCAGAAGAACATTTAGGGGGTAGAATGCAAGTGACAGCTGCTCCAGCCATGGAAAACTGGAAAAATGAATGCATGTCCTCATCTGACTCTGCTGCTTTCAGCTGGTGACTTGCTCAGGAGCGTTCAAAGAGGGCTCTCTTCGGATCATCCGCAACGGCATTGGGATTCATGAGCATGCCAGTATCGACCTGCCAGGAATCAAAGGTTTGTGTGTTGTGTTTGTGTATGTCTGCGTCGGCTCCAACACATCCTTTTTAGTCCTGGCCGCTAATCCAAGACCGGCTCGACAGTGAAGCCACTTATACCTGCGCATCTGCTTGGCTCGGCGGCCAAGATGCCAGCTGTTGCTCGCTGCGGCTCGGCACGTGAGCTCAAGCAGATGGCGCAGATGTCGGAGGTCTTGCCTTGTTGCTTTTGAAATCTAGGAAACTTGCCAAGATTGGGTTTGGAAAGATCTGCTTTCATTTAGGACGCTAAAGAGCTCTTCTGTGACTGATGTTAGAAAGAGTTGAATTGAAGGATGCTATCACTTCTTAGCAGGCTCTTAAACCCACAAAATTAGGTTCCTCTCAATAGATTTCTGTGCTGCTCCAACAAGACTCGCAGGACGGAGAAGATGCTCGTGCACTTGTAAGGCGTCAGCTGCTTATTGAACGTCCCTGCCCTAAAAGTCTCAGCTGTTGGCTCTTGACGCCGGCCTCTTGATCAGAGTCAGTTATTCACTTAGCCAGTCAATAGCTCTCTGAGTGGAGTTTATAACCGGCTCATCTGTCTGCATGTTAGCTGTTAATGACTTAATTAAAGATTGGATTTTGAATTGAAAGAATACTGATGGTAGAATGCTCCAGTCCCTATTAACACTCATTCTTAAATTCCCCTCCAGGTCTGTGGCCGCTGCGCTCAGAGGCAGGCAGAGAGACTGACGATATGCTGGTGCTGTCGTTCGTGGGGCAAACACGGTAAGCTGTGTTGATCGCCTGATGGGTGATCGTTGTGTTCTGACTGTATATCTGAACATGAAATCCTGTTTTCGATCCAGCGTATTGATGCTGAGTGGAGAAGAGGTGGAGGAGACTGAACTTCCAGGCTTTGTGGACAACCAGCAGACCTTTTACTGTGGCAACGTGGCGCACCAACAGCTCATTCAGGTTTGTGTGTGTAAACTGTTTTGTTTCATGTAAGCTCATGCTGATGAAGAAGTTCACAATACAATTTTCTGCACTGGATTAAAAGGAGCACCGACAATGATTGGTCTATTTTAATTGTCATATATAAGCCACACTGAGCTATAAGGCACATTAACCCTTGTGGGGTCCAGATGACCCCACTCGACATGCCAAGGATAGAACAAGGGTTACGCGAGACAAGAATCAAAGATAAGTTCATCTGTGAGTCAGACTTTACCACCTGTGTTCACAGTAACTCTAGAACTTGTTAGAAGCGTAAGCCGCATTAGCATATATCATTAGCATAGTATATTCACAGTACCAATGTCTCCCAACGTTGTTGGCAACACATAAAAATAAGACCAGCTGATACAGCTGGAACACTGTACTGTGACTATGCTAATTCTCAACCTTGTTATTAACACTTAAACGCCTCTACGCATTAGCCGCGTTAGCATATTTACAAAAACACCCATCCTGGTTTGTAACCTAAAAAACAGCCTGATACTGCTAAACCAAACATTACTGGGACTTAACTAACTCTCAAACTTGTTAGTAACACTTAAAAAAATGCTATCCAACACCGCTACACGTTAGCCACATTAGCGTATTTACAATTACACGCAACCTTGTTTGTAATACATAAAAAATACACTAAGACGGCTAAAACAAACTACTGTGACTACGCTAACTCCCAACTTTGTTAATAACACGTAAAAAAGACTGTCCAACAGTGCTACATGTTAGCCATGTTAGCATATTGACATTAACACCCAAACTTATTGGAAAGGTGTAAAAAAAAAAAAAAAAAAGGCTGATACCGCTAAAACAAACTGTACTGTGACTACGCGTATTCCCAACTTTGTTATAGTAAACGTAAAGAAAACGTTCTGACAACTCTACACATTAGGTGCGTTAGTGTATTGACATTGGACATAACGTCACCGATTTAACAAAGTGAAAATCTGATCAAAATTTTGGGCAAAAATTGTATCAGCACTGATGCACGTTATTTTTTTGCAAAGACTTTTGGGAAATTGCTAGGGCAAATGATTTTGTAATTTTAGATTCGGACAGCACTACACAATGGTGAAGGCAGTGTACAGTGCGTATGAAAGGAATTCCGACACCGCTACATGTTAGCCGTGTTAGCATATTTACAATAAACCTCAACCTTTTTTGCAACTCGTAAAAAAACAGACTGACATTTTGACATGGTGCCATGTACCTCTCAAAATCGCTTTAATATAAGTAAAACAAAAAATAATCTCTATATAAAGCCTTTTGGATGACAAGGAACATAACATTTTCTTTCTTTTTCTTTTTTTAAAAATTAAGACTTAAGTACGTCCTCTATTGTGAAAAATGCTGTTGATTTATTTGGCTATGAATAATGTTTTTAAATATTTTGGGATTTCAAATGAACTGAAGTGGAATTTGCATTAATAAAAGTGGGATTTATTGCAATTAAAACCATCTTAAATCAGACAGTGCTCAAAAGAAAGCTAAAATGATAGATCTGCATTGCATTTTCTCATTCAAGATGGATTCAATTCCAGCTAATTAATGTTTTTAAACCCAGAAAAACACACAGCAGTTCTCAGGGTTTTGCTTTTTTTCTCAATTTAACATTGACAACCATTTGTGGCACTTAGTGTTCAGCTGATTTGCATGATTGTAAATTGCAGTTAAAGGCCGGAATGCCTCCAAAATTAAAAGAAATTAAATATTTAGCGGTGGAATTTTTCCATTTGTTGAAATAACTTTGCGGGGGGAGGCATGCATGATTGAACGGGGCAATGCAGAGAATGAAGGGCGCAAAAGAACTTCATGTATTTTACACTTGCCTGTGATGAATATTGCAGCTCATTTAAATTCAAGTTTCTGCTTCCTTTTTAAGAGGGGGAATGAGACCTGCAGGGACCTCTTCCAAGTATTAGAACTTCAACCTTGAATCCTTAATTTGTTATGACAACTCTGCAGAAATGTCAATGTCAGCACTTTTTTACTGTCTTCTCTTTCAGAAACGCTATATTTACACTTGCAGATTACTGACATTTTTTCATCAGTGCCAGCCAATTTCTTTATGTTCTACCGTTTCTTCAAATATAGTGGAACTGCAGAAGAAGGATTTGAATTACTCGATGTAACATGAAAGAACCAGCATACAGAAAAAACCAAGAAAAGTAATGTGAGCTTTTAGCTTTGTTGTAGCTCATTATTTCGGTCCATCCTCCAGCACAAACTGTGTGCTTGAGCTTTGCTGCTGCTAATTAACCTTACAGAACAGAAACGGCAGATATTTCAAGCAAGAAACCTTCTTACTTGAACTGGAATGGTTTTGAACATGCAGAAATGCCCACATATTTGTCAGAGTTAATTGGAGACCAGATTTCAGATTTTACCACAGCAAACCAAATGATCATTAATGCTTATTTAAGGAAATGCTGGAGCCTGTCCACCGTTAGATTTAGTTACTGCCTGGCTGTTTTTGTTTTGCTCTGTTTATGTAGCTTTCCGTCACACTGAAATATCAGTAATATTTAATCTGAAACTACCAAACTGTTTAGTTTTCTTTGGTTTTTTAAGTAGGGGTGCCACAATTCTCGGTTTAAAACCATGGACGAAATTGTTTTCGCATTCTGTACCATTGAACAAAAAATTTGACTAGTTCAAAAACTCACCGAAATTGGCTAAATTGAATTTTAGGCATAGTGAACAAATCCCGCCCCCTGATGATGTCATCATTGTGAGAGAAACCGTGAAAAATAAACACGAATTGGCCAAAAATTTCTTATGGAGCCATAAGAAAGTTATAATAATTCCCTAACAAAACCAAATCACACAGGTCTGTGATATCCAAAGCAAATTTTAAAATGATTATGGGATGGCCACACGACCAATGGCGGCCATTTCGTGGCAAAATTTGAGATTTGGCAGTTTTCATGTTTTCCTGCAATATGGGAAAACAAAACTTTTGTTCAAGCAATCTTCACAAAATTTCATTCACATACTGCCAACTTGAGTCTACAGGCACCACCAAAATTCCGTGGAGCCTTGACCTTGAGAAGAGGCCGCCATCTTGAATTTTAAGAAAAAAAACACCTTTAGTACCAGCTACAAACAAAAACTAATCCTAGGGATTTTCATCTATCGTCTCCTAACTTAATCTGGAAGCTACTATGGAAAAGAAAATGGAATTAGAAGTTCTAGATTTTGAACAGCGTATGCGTGAATGTTTCGCAACTGTTGCGATCATAGCTAGCTCGCACATCTTTTATCAGAATGTCGTAAAAAATCTATACATAAATTATCTGACTCAAGCTGAACAAAACATAACGTATAGCATAAGATAACATATGATAGAACAATATTAGAATTGTGGTTGTAGGAAATAAAAAAAAACATTGCTGGAAATTTTGCCGACACATCAAAAAATTACATATATTTTCTTGAAGCAACAATTTGACCATTGTAGTGGAATATTTGTTGATCTGATGAAATGAAGAAATGTCAAACGTTTTCATGAAAGTTTATTAAACAGAGCAGAGAAAAGTACACGCTGCCGCTAATTTACGTGACACCTTCACCACATGCTTGAAAACTCACCGAAATGTAGAAACACCTAGTACAGGTGAACCTGAATTCTTGGTGTAGTAAACAACACCCCACCACCTAGAAAAATAGATGATATCATGTTGGGCGAAACCATAAAAAAATATAAAATTGGGCTTCCGGAAAAAAAATCAGGATCCACTAACAAAACTAAAACGTACATGTCAGGAATATCATAACAAAGCTTTGAAATTATAATGGGGTGTCTTGGCGGCCATTTTGTTGCAAAATCTTAGATTTGGTTATTTTCACGTTTTCCCTAAATACGAGAAAAGGAAGATTTTGTTTGAGCGATTTTTGTGAAATTTCACACACGTCATCAGCGTCACTCGACAACAACCCCTGGAATTTCATCAACCCTTGACCTCTGGAAGAGGTCACCATCTAGAATTTTCAATAACAACTTTAGTACCAGCCACAAACCGTCTTCTAGTACCGTCTTCTAGTACCGTCTTCTAACTTCTCGGGCATCATTGGAAAGCATAAAAGATTGCAATCAAAAGTTGGATATCTTGAATAGCGTGCGAGTCGCAAGCTCGTAAAAGTGGTGTTCTCCTATTACTTGCACATTATTCACTGGAAAATTGTGAAAATTGAATGCATGGATCCCAGGCTAGAACTGAACAAAAAGATACAACATAGGCTATGGAAATTTAGGATTGTGGGTGTAGTTAGCAAAAAAACGCTATTGCTAAGGAAATGCAAAAGTTTATTTTTGCAGATTCTTCTGAAACTCATGTCTATCTGTTCGGTATCCCGAGGTGACCAAAACATAAAATGGTTGCTATGGTGATAAAATCATCAATAAAGCCGAGATTGTGGAAAAAAAGTTCGTTTTACATCTATTTGTCGCATGCAGCTGTGACTAGCCTGGGTCAAATGTGTCTGAATTTTTAGTTTTTGTGTTGTTTTGTAAGACACAAACTTATATCGAACAGAAACAAACATGATCTAAAAACAGATTTGAACCGAATCGCGAGGAAGTGAATTGTTGCATCCCTAGTAGTTAGTGGTTCCTGGATGAGTCAGCAATTCTTTTTAGCTGTATCACTAAAGCTGTGAAGATGAAATGATATAATGGGAAACGTGTTTATAGACACACAAAAAAAATCAGTATGTGTAGACAAGAGAAAACAAAACAAATGGATTTAGTTGCTTTCAAGATAAAGTGAGCCTTAGGTCCATTGGTTTAATTGCTACGATGTTGGTGATTGCTTTGCAGAATTTTCAGGTGAAATCTTTCAGCTGTGTCCACAATTAACTGGTTAACTTAACAAATGGGAGACAATAAACAACTAATGAAGATATCTCGTTTACAACTTAAACTTGACAATAGTCTGAAAAGTCTGAATACTGCTTGTTGTCACACAGAATGTTCCAGCGTGAAGCAACATGAACTTTTTCTTTAAAGATCCATTCCGATGAAAATTGTGTTTTTTAACATGTCCTTATGACATTTTTATGATGATAGATAAAGAAAATAAATCTTAAAATGGCATTTCTGAGTTTTTCTTTATTCAAATTGTTGTGAATCAGGAGCAGACAAAAAAAGGCAGTTTAAAAAATATTGCAGTTGTGATGTCACAAATACGCAAGCTCCATTCCCAGCTGCATTCCAATTCAATTGTTGACAACTAGGTCCATGTACGTCTTTGTTTCGAGTAGTGAATGGACTACTGCAGAAACCATGTCTTAGAAATCGACGCAGGTTTTTTGATTTTGGCTGAAAACAGCACAACTATAATTGAAAAAGCACAAAAATAGCTAAAAAGATTATGGGAGAGGGTCTTCAATCTTCAAAATGACCTTTTCACTTTTACAGTGCTGTAAATTGCATCCTAAAGCAAATTCTAAAAAAAAACAAATTTAAACTTGATTTATCTCTAACTACTTTCAAGGACTGTTCCAGATCCTATATTTAATACAGTCCAGCCATGCATCCCATTACTGCCGAATATTTTTCATTCCATCCAAGAGTGCAACAGCTCCATTTCTAGTTGGCAGAATTGTTTTTGTATCCTCTGTAGTCTGTTAGGGAGACTACTTCATTCCCATTTTCTATTTTTTTCCCTCCTTTTCTCTGTATGATGTTTCACATTTTTGTTTTCAAATTAGGTTTGTGTGGTGTTGGAGCCCGAGGGCCTTAAATCACATTTCCATTGTGCTTATTTTAGATGTGGTTACAGCTGCAACCAAGTTTTGCAAAACAACTATATTGATTTAAAGATTGTGTACTCTGAACTTGCTGAAAATTGTTTTGTTTTTTTTACTTTGCTACTTGTTGTTGTACAGTAATTGTTGATGGACTTCTACATCTTTTTTGTCTTCACAATAAACATTTATATTAAAAATAAATTTATCAGATTTGTCTCAAATAATCTTTGTGTATCCATTAGTACAGTGGTGAGCAATCGATCTCTGCATCTATGACTATGTGCATCTTAGAATCTGTGGTTTTATTGAAAATAAATGTATGCAATCTTGTTCTGTACTGTCATGTACCTGTTTTGTTCAGATTAAACTCCACCAGGTGCAACAAAAGTTCAGTTCCAGCCACAGAAAAACTGGAATTTTCCCTAAAACCTCTTGAAATTCATCTTCCCCCTCCTCCGTGTCTCCCTCCAGATCACATCAGGCTCTGTGCGACTGGTGCTTCAGGACAGCAAAGCGTTAGTGAGTGAATGGAAGGAGCCTCAGGGTCGCAACATCAGCGTGGCTGCATGTAATCACACACAAGTGGTGCTGGCGGTGGGGCGCGCCCTCTACTACCTGCAGATCCTGGCAGGAGAGCTCAAACAGATCAGGTAGAGAGCACACTGTACTCTGAACTATACAGATGTTCTTTGACTCACACTAATCAATTAGCTGTAAGCTGGAACAACCTTGATATTGCTTAAAATATAAAGAATTTGGTGGAGTTCAGTCTACAAGCCTATAGATGGTAAGAGTGATCAGACAGAATACTGGAGAATATTGCTTTTATACTTCATTATGCTCTATTGTACATTTGGAAAAAATCTCTCTCTCAAAACAAGTTAAAAATATAGAATACATGATGTTTTCCCATTGGTATGGGTAAAAAATCTGCCAATAGATCTAATAGAATTTGTCTTGGTAAGATTTCTTAAAGAGCCACTCCAATTCAAATTGTCTTTTTTGTATTTTTAACATGTTCTTGCAGCATTTTCTCATAGTACAGGACATATACAGAAGAATTTACGATTAAAATCGCGTTTCAGAGTATTTTAGTATTTTAGCTAGCTGTTTTGGCTGTTTTAGGTTATTTTTTAGTTTTTTATGCTATTTTGGAGTTTAGCCAATATTTTAGCTGTATGTTAGGTGTTTTGGCTAAATTAGACATTTAACCAGCTTTTTAGGCTAATTTGGCAATTAGGTAATATTTTTAGCTTGCTATCAGCTTCAGCGATTTCAGCTATCAGCTCTAGTGTTTTCAGCTATCCTTATCAGCATCTTCAGCTATTTGAACAAGCATCTTCAACATCCACGTTCAGCTTACAGCATTCACACTAGCATTATCGCAGGTAATGCAAAATTACTAGCTTAAATTTGGTATTAGATTAGAAAACCGGATGCTAGAAAAAGCTTGGGGTACTGAAATGGGTGTGTCAAAGTTTCCTCTCCCCCTGTGCGAACAATGACCCTCTCACAATTAGAGGTGTGAGACATGAGCGTTCTACACTTGGACTTGGAATTCAGGCACAATACTGTACGATTGGATTGATCCAATACTGTTTGTCATTATTTTTGCGCCGCTAATGCTAGCTTGTGGCTTAAAGCTTGTGCGAACGGAGCTCTCAGCGATGGGGAGAGGGGCAGATTGCTCTGTGTTAACAGTTCCACCACAACTCAGCTCAACGTGCTTCACATTGAAAGTATTTCCAAATTTAAAACCCGAAGAACAAGACAACAAAAAGTTGGTAAAATGAAAAAACACATGCAATGCCCGCCCAACCCTCACACATGCTACACACGACATAAAGGATAAAATGAGACACCATTACGACGTGAAAAGAAAATATAATTACAAATAGAAATCTGGACCGTAATCATCTTAAAATAAAACCTAGAATTACACGTTTGAAGATTCATTTCTCAATAAATATCTGTAACTCTTTGAGTAAAATAAAAATTTTCTTAAAATGGTAAAAAAAGAAAAAAACATTTATTTAGAGATATTGCTTAAGATGTTTTTAAGATCAAATGACTCGATAAGATATTCTAGATTTGCTGTCTTAACCAAGTCTCAGCTGGTCAAATAAGATATTTAACTAGACAGTAATACTTAGTGATATTTGAGTTTTTTGACGAGATGGCTTTGAGTTTTACCTTACTTGACTGTGTTCCTCCTGATGTTTGATGTTTTAGGAGTAGAATGTGAAGTAGTATTTCACCACTTTTGTCTTTTTCCTTCCTCTGCTGTGTTCCTTTGAGCTTCTGTTTAGTAAAACAGAATGTGCCAAGCATTTTCTCTCCTCAAAGCAGAACAAACTGCTTAAACAATTGACCACTGGGGCTTATTGAGACAAAGAATGTTTTTAAATAACTGAATACCCAAAGAGTCTGAGTGAAGTGTCTCAAATGAGCTCTATTGTGAGTTTTGGATTGTGTCCATAAGCAGCTGGTTTGATGCGAGTCGTACAATTTTGCAGTGAATTAGAGGGGGTCTAGTTTGGTTAAAGCTTTGTACTAAAAGAGAAACAGCTTCTTAAAAGTAAATTCTTAGAGTAGAATTAATATTTATTTATTTAAAAAGCCATGTTCTCTAACAATTTACATGTGAATATCATTTTAGGGTTAAACACTTTGTTTTTCACCCCAAAAATGTTCTGGTGATGTTTATGTTTGTGTTTTTAACATGTGCTTCCGTCATTTTTCCTATGATGGAGAACATATATAAAGAAATTTAGGCTTAACGTTCAATTTTTGAGTATATCTTTGTTCAAATTGTTTTTAATCAGGAGTTTATTTTTATGTAGATGCTCCCTGCTTCGAATGTGGAGGGGAAGGGGGGCGGTGTTGCTTCACACCAATGATCCCGCCCACAACTACTGCTCTGCAGAGACTATGTCAGAGAATACGACATAGATTTTTTAAAATTTGCCTAAAAACTGCAAAATGAAATGACCACTGCAAAAGCTTTTACAACAGATCAAAAGAAGATCTAAGTGGACTTTTAAGTATGGTCCACTAAGCCTCCTTATGCTAATGACTTTGGCTATGAAGAACCCCCCATGACAGTCCTGCATAAAACATCAAGTTTAAAAGAAGCCAGTTTAGGTCACCTTTGCAGACAATTGGGAATTCATGTTGACATTTCTTGTTCGTCCCAGTTTTATTTAAAACAGGATTATCTCCATGTGCTTTGCAGACTACTGGTCTCAGGAGGGGAAGTGAGGAAATAAAAATGACCTTAAAATGCAGAAAATGTGTTCAAGTTTGATTTGTTTATATTTGTAATTGTGAATCAAGATTTTCAGTCAGCTCTTGTGTGCTTTTAAAGCATATTAAACCACATGAAAGCTAGTCATTTTAACCACCAGTCAGTTTCAGAGTAAACATTTAGATTGTCTCTGTCAGTATTTTGGAGCTTAGGGTTAAATTCCCCTTTACTGCGGTCGTGCTTTTGAAATCCGCTCGCCGTCACATTATCAGGAGTTAAATCGTCCTGCAGAAGCATTCAGAGTTAACCGAGCTTTTCTGGAGAATAGATTCCAGATGATTAAAGACTGAAAGGAAGACATAAAACACAGAAGCTGACATCAGAAATGTTCGGGGCTGCAGCCCGCTAAGAACTGGAATCGTTTTCAGGAAAACATCCTGTCAAACCCCTAGTAGGACTTTTGATTCACCTTGTGATCATTTCATTGTAACTGTCAGAAATTTACTGAGCAAAAAAGATGAATGCGTTCTGATGCAAGAAATGTTTAACTGATGAAATGGTGGTTTAGATGACCTTTGATGAAGTGTCTTTTGTGCTAATCAGAGATTTGCAAGACTTTGGTTCATTTGTGTGTTCCATAAGCTCAGACATCAGTTAGAAGTTCTGCTCCGTCTCAGTAACTCAATTAACCTCAGGTCTGTAACTTTTAACATGCATTGCTTTTTTCGTACCCTCCTCAGTACCACGGAGATGGAGCACGAAGTGGCGTGTCTGGACATCACGCCACTGGGGGAGAGCAGCAGCGAGTCGCCGCTCTGTGCTGTGGGATTGTGGACTGACATCTCTGCTCGGGTGCTGAAACTCCCCTGCTTCAGTCCGCTGCATAAGGAGATGCTGGGTGGAGGTGAGGCCGAGATACGGGGAGGGGCATCTTCTGCAAAGATGAGAATAGATGAAAATCAGGCTAATTGGGAGCAATTAATATAAGCTATCAGGCCAGCCTTTTTAAATGTAAATTAAAGTCTTGGTTAGAACTCCCCCTAAGTGTGTCTGTGGGTACAAAATGGGCAAAACTGTACAAGGAACGCTAATGTGCTGCAAAAAAAGGTTGTAGACCATTGTTGGCATGTAGAAAGAAAATGTTCATGCACATTTTTTCTATGGGTATGCTGCGACTGACAAGTCATAGTGAACGCTTAAACAGCACGAAGGATGGCGAGATGCAGGCACTTGTGTATCACATGTTCACTCTCTGGGTACACTTTTGTGTGCGTGTCTCACTCCCAAGTCGTCACACATTGACGTTTGGTTAAGGACTCCTCCGCGTCACTTTTTGAAGTTTTGGTTGTCCTCAACTTTTTTGACATCTTGGCAATTTCCATTAAATCACATATCTCCGACCATCAGGCAGCAGATTTTGCACAGATTTATTCCTTTAGGATATGCTTTTTCATCTCTTTGCTCCTAAAAAACATTCAAGTTACCTTCAGGGTCTGAGGAAAAACTTTAAATTATAACTTTATATTCTAGTCGAATCATTGGCGTTTTCTTTCATTGACACTTCTTTGCCTGTAAGCAGGTGGTTTCAACACAATACTCCTGGCTTTATCTCTGTTACTTTTGGTACAATCGATTATGACTTTTTACCTTTGCAAATTCTTAAAAAAAAATCGAATGAAAAAAGCTTCCCGGTTGCATCTATTATTATTTTGCAGACTGCTGCACCTGATAGAGCCGGCTTTAAAGTCAAAGAAACAAAATGTTTGGAAAACAATGAAGGAAAAATACCTGCTTTTATTCTAAACCCAACCTTTTTCTTTCTTTGTTTAAAAATTTCCAGCCAGCCTAAGGGGGAAAAAAACAACATTACTGATTACTTTGACAAAGACATTTTTGCAGGCATTTATCACTTTCTGTGTGTTTACCAGCGACTCAATAGTACGGGGAAAATAAATTAGTTGTTTGTGTGTTTCCTCAGAGATCATCCCCCGCTCAATACTAATGACCACATTTGAAGGCAGCTACTACCTGCTGTGTGCCCTCGGAGATGGAGCGCTCTTCTACTTTGGTCTTGACCTGCAGACGGGTAGGTTACTCCCTCCACCGCACTCAATAGTTATGATTTTCTCAAAGATTTGGGGCTTCCACGTGGGGCACATTGACATTTTTAGAGTATTGTTTTATGTAAACTGGCCTCAGTGGATTTAGAAACTCAATGAGGTAAAAAAAAAAATGTTTTATGTTATATGATGTTGGAGATGTTCTATAAATTATTGACTTGTATAAGTTTGGTCCAAATTACCAAGAAAATAGTGGAAATGTTGTTGATATATCTTACCATAATCTTGTCACTGCAATAATTTTTAAATTATTTTGTTGAAATTTACATTCATAGTAAAATGTTTGTTATATTCATTTTCAGGCTTAATTTATTGTTTAAATGGATGCTACGTTTGACAGCCATATTTTAAATTGTTTAGATTTGTGTCATGTCTCAGTTTGTTCCATTAACAATTTTATTAAGAAAAGATTTAGGTTTAATACATCAAAAATGGATCAATAAAAATATAGACCGATCTAGTACATAAAGCTAAAGTCCTCTAGCTTGATGCTAATGTATAATGGGATTTCCCATAGGACGGCTAATGCTAACGCTTGGTCGACCTAAAAATACATTGCTGACTCGATGAACATCTTTATACTCTTTCCCTGAAACATTTTTAAAGTAACCATTTGTGGTCTAAAACATTGTTTTTTTTGCACATAGTTTTTTCTTCTTCTAGACTAAAGTGTTGTATTATTGTATGATCACCACCTAGTGGTCAAACTGAAACCCCCTCCAGGAGAAGCAGAACAATGTTTACAATGTTAATGATCTGAACATTTTTCTTAAAACTTCTCCTTTAGAGAAACCATGTATGCTATTAACAATCTAATTATTTCACCAATACATTTTACAGTATGTGAACTGGATCAGATTATTACAAACATGTTCAAAACATATAGTAAATAGTTAATGTATTTCTAAACAAATGTGTAAACCGTGTTAAATCAAAATTGAATTGAATTCAGTGGATCAAAAGAATCCGGGGAAAAAATGTCACAAAATACAGACAACAACACCAGATGAACATTTCAAGAGCAAATCTAGATTTACTGAAATTATGAGAACACCAAGGTAATACCTGAAGCATGAAAAAGCTGGCATGTCAGACAGTTGTTTGCTATTCATTGATCCTTTTTCTGCTGTCATCTTCCCCATATCACCCACTTTCTGATGCGTTCAGGATCCACCCCAAAATGTCAGGCATATTGCTCTCCAGTATGTTTGTTAGATTATGCTACTTCACCACATAAAGTTTAAAAGCTAAACCAAATTGGCGTTTCTTGGCCATTGCAACACTAGCTTACAATATAAAGAGTTACCATAGATACCCCGCCCCTCTGGGATGAGGGGATGAGCGGATCTTAAAGGAGCACGACTACAATTACAGCCCATAGAACAAGCACTTGTTAGACCCGATGTTTATTGGAGATTGGCTTCTCTTAGAGACTGGCCAGTATTGGAAGATGTGCAGTATTGCCAAAAAATATGACTTCAATAAGAAAATAATACATTGAATGATACATTTATGTAAGTGAAAATCTGATTTAAATTATATTGTTTATAAAATTTGTATTGTCTGCAATAGCTTTTATACGGAATCCCCTGTAATTGTATAAGTAAATTATGTTTTGAACGTATTTCTAGGAATATATACAGTATTTTTGTAGTATGAGTTGCGGGTTTTTGTCTAGTTTGACTGGTGATGTGACTTATACTCAGGACAGGTGTGACTTTTATGTGATTTTTATTTTTTTATTTTTTATTTATTTATTTTTTTTATAAATGGGTCCATGTGTACGTTAATTTACCGCTAACAACCAGTAGAGGGCAGTCTAGGTTTGTATATCTGTATTTGCTACCGACAGCAATGCTGAAGAAGAGACGCCACTCCTTTGTACACTGGGCTTCGCAGAATTTTTCCAAAATGATTCAGAACATAAAGAATTCAAGGATTTAGTCATTTGAAGTGATATTTAGAGTTTAGTTGACTTGTTAGCATTTTCTTTATGCTTAATTTATCTAAATAACTGTTAATAGATTGAGCTAATATTATAGATTTCTTTGCATGAAGCGTGGATATGTTCAGTTTATTATTGTTATCTAATCCATTGTTTTGATTTTTCTTTCACCATAAAATGTTCGTTCTTCTTCCTGTAGTTTTATAAATAAATAAATGAATTCTTCTCAAAAGTAACTCTTATTCTCTATATAGTTATATACGTTTTTTTTTCCTTTTTATTATGCTTTTTTTTGCTGCCTTGACTTATACTTTAGGCAACTTATAGTCCGAAAAATATGATATTTATTCAGTGACTTTTTTTAATTATCTGAGCTGACAGCCATGACAGTAGGTTAAGTGCTTCAGTTTTCTCAAAGAATGCAGCACCTCTCCCTGTAGATCAGGCTCATGTGAGACTGGGGAGGCTTTAACTGCTTGGTCAGTTCAAACTGAAGCAGCGGAGCTGGATGCTGCCTCAATTTAAGCACAACTATTAATCCACCAAATAGCTCTGTGAATGGTTTTAAATGCCACTCTGCCCACTTAGATTAAAGGCTTTCTGGATAAAATGTCCGATTGCAAAGCCTCAACACACAGTGGGATAATGCTGCTGAAATTAAATAATCCATTTAGAAGACTTGCTTCATGTTATGTTAGTAGTAAGTGTTGGAGGTGTTAATACGGCAATTTATGGCAAAAATATTTTTGGCCCACTGAACACTAGTAATTGGCCGACAACTCAAACAAAAATTGATTTTGTTCAAATATTTGCTCTTCAAATCTGGTTTTATCAGACACTATATGCTATTTGTTTTAGGAGAGTTGTGTGTCTGTATATTAAAAGGGGCAAAAGTTCCAACTAGCCATCTTTACCCATCGGGACATTAACAAATGATGAGATTTCAAAGTGAAACGCGCTCAAGTGTTAAAATGCAGTCCATTAGAGATGCAACTAGAAATTATTGTCATTATTTATTATTGATGAGCGCCACAATTTCCTCAAAACCCGAGAACGTCTTCTGGTTTCTGTCAGACAAGCAGTCTAAATATACTATGCAGCCAGTGTAACTGAATATGATTAACTCTGAATTATGTTAAAATAATAGACTCACTCCACCTCCTCGACTGACGATGGACACAGTTTCACAGAAATAAACAGCGCTCGGGCACCAGAATAAATTGGAGAGAATGTACACAGGAACTTGGAAGTAATTCAATAACTCTGACACACAAACTACTGTACTTGCACTAAATTAAATAAGGGTGTGACTCAGAATCTCAATATGAGTGTGCATACAAATGCACTCATTACCTTTGTAGATTCTGTGATCCCAGTTTTGTTGTGGTCATATAAAGATACAGGAAATAAACCATCAGACCAAAAACAGAACGTAACTGTGATACTGCTGTGCTTTGCAGCTTGAATAAATCAACCAAAAAAAAAAAGAAAATGTACAATTTAGATTACCGTATTTACCACACTACAGATAAGTCCCTCTGTCAGTCAGACTCTATTAACTGCATTCATAGTACCTCTAGAATTTGTTTGCTACACGTTAGCCAGATTGTTCACAATACCTGAAACTCTCAACCTCATTTGCAACACGTATTAATCAGACTTTTACCATTAAAACAAACATTACTGACTACACTAATGCCCAATTTTAGTAACGCATAAAAAAAGAATGTCTGACACTGCTGCAGCAAATGTTACTGTGACTATGCTAACACCCAGTCTTATTAACACAAAAAACCCCACTGTCCAATACCACTAAAACAAATGTTCCTGTGACTATGCTAACTCCCAATCCTAGTAATACATAAAAAAAACATTGTCCAACGCTGCCAAAGCAAGCGTTACAGTGACTACGCTAACTCTCAATCTTAGCGACATGTAGAAAATAAGTACAGTCTGACATCGCTAGCACAAATTATACTTTTACTACGCAAACTACCAGTGTTAGGTTTAAACCACCTGGATAATTTATCTGAGGCTGTAAGAAAGACAAGAGAGAGATTAATTCAAAATACTTGCAAGGAGAAACGGACGGAGAAACTTCATAACTTCTCTCTCCGCTCTGAAGTTCTCTGTGCGGGCCTTGTCTTTTTATTTTCTTGGAGGCCTTCCCTAGTTACATTTAGATCTGTGGCTCTGAACGGTAAGGGGATAGGACAGCTACAGGCCAGTTTTTACTATCACTAATATCAGATTCTCTATCATTCAGTTCATGACACAGGTTTCTTCAAGTATCTGCATTATATCAGCTCCTCACAGCCTTCACCCCAGCTTCAGTTTCTCGATACCGAGCTGTGCATGATGTCAAACAGGAAGAATAAAGAAAGAGAAGTTAAAATCACTCAAAGCAAATACTTAATAAATTTATGTACAACCCTATCAACCAGTCTTAGTAATACATAAAAAACAATGTACGACACAGCTAAAACAAACGTTACTGTGACTACGCCAACTACCAATCTTAGTAATACATAAAAAATACTGTTCAACACTGCTTAAAAACATTACTGTGACTGTTAGCTCCTAATCTTATGAACAACACATTAAAAAATTGTCCAATACCACTAAAACAAACTCTACTGTGACTACACCAACTACCAATCTTAGTAATACATAAAAAAGCACCGCTGACACAAACATTAGCTGCATTAGCATATTCAAAATACACCTAACCTGGTTTGCGCCGCTTCTAAAGGAAAAAAAAACACCTATCTGAGCTTGAATTTATTGAAGACAGGACACAACTGGAAGAAATACGACATTCTGCATCTAAAATGAAAGTTTTTTTGCTGATCATCACTAGCTCAGTGGAGAAATTGAGGATTGTGTTAGTCTGGGGGCGGAGCTGTCAGAGCAGACTCTTCCTGGAGGGAGCGGTTGGCATCGATCTTACATCAGCACGTTTCCATCCACTCGTTTTTGTGGGTATGGGAGGGGCTGCTGCAGACAGTGCAGGTTTTTAGAGGTTTACTCTTAAATGCATGAACAGATCAAAATGCTGCTTTGGGGTTCTTTATAGAGAAGAATGAACAATATAATACATTTAAAACCTCAAATAGTAGAATTTTCATGGCATGGCCCCTTTAAAATTAGTTTGACATCAGGAAACACAAACAGAATTCATCAATTTATGCTTCAGATTTCCAAGAACAAACATTATTAAAGATGCTTTGATCTGAACTTTTTCCTTTTCTTTCTCCAGGTGCACTCAGTGAGCGCAAGAAAGTCACCCTTGGCACTCAGCCCACCGTACTGAGGACTTTTAGATCCTTGTCAACCTCCAACGTCTTTGCCTGCTCTGACCGACCCACGGTCATCTACTCATCCAACCACAAACTGGTGTTTTCCAACGTCAACCTCAAGGAGGTCAATTACATGTGCCCACTCAACTCTGAAGGCTATCCTGACAGGTCAGCAGCACATTTATGCAGGAAGAATGAATGAGTCTAATGCTACGTTCACACTGAGCTTTGGAAATTTTGCGTTTGAGGGAAGGCTTTCAATAAAAAGTCTATGTAAATGTTTACTGAGTCGAGCTTTTTGTAACCTTGCCAGATAGATGTGTTGTCTCTGTAACGAATGATGCTTTTTTTTTTTGTTGATCTTTGTTCCTCAGTTTGGCTTTGGCCAACAACAGCACTCTGACCATTGGCACCATTGATGAAATTCAGAAGCTTCACATCCGTACAGTTCCTCTCTATGAGTCTCCCAGGTCAGTCCTCTGTAGTGGAAGTGAGCATTCATTTTCAGTTTAGTGTTTCAGATTTATTATTTACCTCAATAAATAGTAAGGATGTACTTTGTCTTGTTAGCCAAATGTTTTAGACTGTGTCTGCACGTGTAATTTGAGGTATTTTAACGGGTTAATGTCTCATTTCAGGCGCATCTGCTACCAGGAGGTTTCCCAGTGCTTTGGGGTTCTGTCCAGCAGGGTGGAGATTCAGGATGCAAGCGGTGCCACATCTGCAGTAAGGCCAAGTGCAAGCACTCAGGTAACAAATCAAAGTCTTATGCTCTTGCAACAACAGCCTATTTTGTCTCAGAGCGGCTCAAACTTGACTCTTCCAGCGAAATGCCCTGTCATATTGATTTGATTTTAAGATGAATTGCTAGATCTTAGTCTAAGTGAAGAGAAAAGCGGAGGATGATCATGAGGAAACATCAGTAAAAGCTTGTCGGACACTGTATTTTCTCTTCTCTCCGTTTGGCTCTGCAGCTTCTCCAAAGGGACATATTTGCTCTTCTTGTGTTGTTTACCGTCACTGAGGCTTTCGCATGCGATGACCAGACTGATGTTTACTGATTTTAAATGGAGCACATCTGCTGCTGCAGATGGTGCTGGCTTTGCTGTTCACACAGCTAACAGAGAACTAGAGATTAGCGCAGTTTTGTTCCCCACGCTGCTTCTGTGATTGTCCTCACTTCTCTTTCCATCTCATTAATTTACAGGCACTGTCCAGCAGCGTGAGCTCCAGCAAGCTCTTCCCCAGCAGCACAGCTCCACATGAGACCTCCTTCGGTGAGGAAGTGGAGGTTCACAGTCTGTTAGTTGTGGATCAACACACCTTTGAAGGTGAGATTCTTTGAAACTCCGTGTTTATATAATTAACTCAATAAAGGAAGTGGCTTGTAGAGCTGTAGCGGCGGGACGGTTTTCACTGCAAATGTTTGCAGATTACTTGTAAAGCACTCCCTCTGATTAGAAGGCTTTCATTAATTATGCTTAGTGGGAAAACTAACCTGAAGCCCTGATCTGGTAAAAACAGTTCCAGGCTTCATTTAACTGAGCATCCTCTGCAAACCACATTCAATTGACCATTTCCAATGAAAAGTCCATGTTAGAAATTCTTCATCCAAAAACCTGCATTTATGCATAGCCACGCACATTTTAAGACCAATTTCAGGCTCTACATAGAAATGTGCGGCCATTGAATGCATGCTGCAAGTAAAACCATTTTGAACTTAAACCAGTCAGAGTCTCAGATTTGGTAGTGACGTGTGAATGGAATCCTATTCATTTATGTAAGTGCCATTTAAAAAAAAATAAATAAATCACGGAGGAAAAAAAAAAAGCTTTTGGGGCGTTCTTGTATGTTGATTGAGATAGAAAAGTATATTGATGTCTCAGATACTTGTTAGACAAAAAAGATTTTCATGCTGGCTATGATTTAAATGCTACTTAATTTTATTACCTCCTAATGATCTAACAGGAATAATAAATAAAAAGATAATGTCTCTGTGTTAGAAAATGTTTTGATTACGACCACAATCGAATATTTCTAATCTGGCGGTTGAATTTGGGTAAAATGTCTTCAGAAAAAGCATGGAAACATGCATCTGCATTTACATGAAGTCACAGGGAGGACGGCTGGTGTGTTTTGCTGTAAAATCCCATTCTCATGTGTAGTGAATTGCAGACAACCTTTCCAGCCCCCATATTTCTCCGTTTTGTCAGATGTTATTGTTCCCAGGAAACCAATCTCTCATTGTAATAAATAGAAGCATCTTTACAAGTACGGCAAAGGCTGTCTGGAAAATCAAATGGATCAAAGTAAGGAACTGTTAGCACACAGGCGCTTCAATTTGGAAGGAAAATGCCTCCTGACTGAGTCGGCTGCACCTGCTCACACTAAATCTCTCCCTTGTTCTGTGAACAAATAATCACTTAATCAATGCCACACTCAGTCACTTGTGGGAGGCAGCAGCGGCCCTATTACCATTTGCAGTAAGCTGAAATATACAGATCAGTGGTAAAAGGTTTGGGTCAAACATGTAGATATGTTTCAACCATTATTTGGACGCTGTGAAGGGAGAGAAAACACAGCTGTGTGTAATGACGGGGTTGCTGAGCTCAGACTCGGTAAAGCTCTGATGATTACTGTCTCACACTGAAGCGCCAAACTGCAGTTCTGGTTCTGGGATGGTGTGGAAAGAAAATGTAGGGAGAAAGAAGAAGAGGTAGCCTAAAATAGGAAAAGACACCAGTCTTAAGAAGAAAATCACTAGACTTGAAAAAAAATAAGTGTTTTTTTCTTCCACATCACTTGAAGTTGATCTTTAACATGAGTTTGTTGTGGTGATCTTTCATTTGAGAAACTTCTTCTTTTGGCCTTCAAACAGCTGTGTTCACTGTTAAAAAAAAATTAAAGATTTAATTAGTTATGAATTAGTTCTGTTTTAGAAAATGCATGTAGATGTCTTGTGAAGATTTCTTAAATGTTGAGGCTTAAATCAAGTTTTTCTATCGTCAAGAGTATGGATTAAAGGAAAGTTTCCTCATTTCTAGATCCTAGTTTGTAATGAGACAAAAATTCTTGACTGTGCTGATTTTGACAAGATGTAGAGTAAACGTAAGGTAAAACAACTGGTCAAATATCTTAAAAACAAGGTTTTAAATCTTAGCAAGTATCAAGCAGTTTTCATGAAAGTCTTACCGGCTGTGTTACATTTAGCATGCATGTGAACACACATGTACTGAAGTCCACTACTCCACAGTCAAAGCCATTTTTGCCCCCATCCAGGTGAAGGTGTTTGAGGTCCTCTTGGCCTGCAGGTCTGATCTGGAGTCTTGGCTCTGTGCTGCTGTAGAAATGAGCACAAAGAGGAGCTGAAGGGGTTCTGTGAAATGTAAATCCTGTGTGTCTGGACAGAGCTATCTATCTGTGGAGGAGTGAGGGTCCACGTGGGGACTGTGGCTCACAGTGAAGCAGGGCACCCTTTGATGTTACCATCCAAGACCACTTCAAATGTCATTTAACCTGCATGGGGTGCTTAGAGTCTGTTTTGAATACAGCTGTCTGCTTTTAGCCAGATTCTCCCAGACGAGTTAATACCTCTCTGGAGACGCATGCTGTGCAACTTCTTTACTCTGTCTGACGTTTTTCTTTTTCTTTTTTTCTTTTTTGTATCTGTCAGTTCTCCACGCCCATCAGTTCCTCCCCAGCGAGTATGCCCTCAGCTTGGTGTCATGTCGTCTGGGAAAAGACCCATCTGTGTACTTCATTGTGGGAACTGCCATGGTGTACCCAGAGGAGCCTGAACCTAAGCAGGGCCGCATCATCGTCTTCCATTACACTGACGGTTGGTAGCTTCCTCCGTAATAAACCCGGCTAAAGCTCTTCTTGCTTGTCAGCACACACAACCCTCTTTACCTTCTTCTCCATATCCCCCAGTTTATTCTTCCCTTCCTGTCCTTTATTCTGCTCATGGACACGGTGTCCTACGATGCTCTTTCCCCCCTACTCATTTAATCATTTTTTTTTCTTATCTTCTCATCAGACAATCGCCTTCTCACCATTACCAATTCTCCTCATTTCCCCCACACTCTCACCCCTCTCAAGATGCATTGCTTCAATTTCGTTTATCCTACTCCAGCTCTTTATATTCTCCTCATCCTTGTTGTTAGTGCAGCACCGTCTCCTTTTCTATTTTTCCCACGTCATTCCCGAAGTTGTTCTCGCTAAGCTCTTGTAGCTGCTAATTTAACCTAACATCACAGGAGCTGGCTCTTGAATGTTAATTCTGACTGGGGGTTATTTATCTGCAGGTAAGCTGCAAACCGTGGCAGAGAAAGAGGTGAAAGGAGCCGTCTACTCAATGGTGGAGTTCAACGGCAAGCTGCTGGCCAGCATTAATAGCACAGTAAGTCTTGATGGACGAAGCTTCTGGCGTATTTGAGCTTAAAGACCCGCTCCAGTGAAAATCGTGTTTTTAACATGTTGTTGTGAAGTTTCTTTGATACGTGAGTATTTTTCCGACCATAAGTCGCTCCAGAGTGCAAGTCACAGCAGTCAAAAAATGAATAATAAAGAGGAAAAAAATCTTATATAAGTTGCACTTTTAGGAGAAATTAATACAGAAACAAGAACAAATATTTCATCTTGAAAGAAAACAAAAATAGACTGTATCTATGCACACTTTACTGCAAACTTTCATTTACATCAGACATACTGTATGACATGCGTTCAAGAACAGTGTTCACATTGGACCAGCAGGGAGGGGCTTCTTCTTATTTTCTTCTTCTTTTTCTACTGTTAACCAGCGCTCTTGACCTCCTGTCGTTGGAAGAAGTTTGGTGCGGAACGTTGAAACGGTGCAAATCTCGTGAATTTTGCTCCAGTCTTTTTTTATTCACAGTTCTATTCCGATATATGAAAGACTTTATTTCTCCATTTTGATCACGTTTCGAATGGTTGGTACTTCTGTGAATGAAAGGCGATGTCATCCATACGTGACTACCAAATCCCGTTCGACCTGGTTTAATTTCCAACACACTTTTAATGCCCTCAAGTTTTATATATAGAACCTTGCGCAAAGCTACGAGTGAATGTGAAAATGTACATTTATCCTCATCTACGTATTCTTTTTATGGGAAGTGGTCACTTGAATGCATGTTGTCAAGGGCGGTGTGAATGTAGCTGAACACATTGATGCCTATTTAGCTTTATGAGTCGTAGAAGGAATTTATTATATTAACACAGCATAAGAACTAAGAATTATTCAGAGAATTGTAGCATGAAAACATGCTAGCATGGGGTGGTGGGCAAACTACAGCCCAGGGGCCACATGTTAAACCATTTAATCTGGCCTGCAACACTGAAATACTGTAAATTATATTGATAATCCATATTAATGTTTTATATTTCTCTGTAATTCTGGTTTCTCCCTTCAGATGGTGCATCACAGTTTATGCTTTTATGTTGTGTTGGAAGATTTGTCATATTTCTCATGTTCATGTGTTTTTTTGAGTCAGAATTTTTTCCAATCATTCCAACGCAACAAATACAGCGTTTTTTTAAATGTGTGTTTTTTACTGAAAGACATAAACTATTTGGCACTAAAATAGGAACAAAGTACAACAGGTTTTTTATTTGTGCTTAAAACTTCATAATCATCATTAAAAGTCCCCTGGAACACTTTTACAACAGATCAACAAAGTGGCTCTTTGAGATTTTGATTGAAACCTGAAAAGTGAACATATCTTAAGATATTTTTTTTTTGCAAAACCAAATTCTTTTGTTATGTCAATTGTCTGTAATCTTCTGCTTCCCTTCAGTCTCCACTATCAAAGTCTCCGGTCAATGAAAACCATTTAAAAAAACAGCTCAAAGTTTTCCTGTTACATCTATTATTAATTAAATCCGACTAAAACGTGTTTCATGTCTGCTGTATCACGGCTCAGTCGATGATTGTTTGTGTTTTCTTTGGGTCTGAGCCGTGCCAGCTGTCCTGAAGGAAAAGTGCTGAGTCGTCTCATTCTTCCAACTCTAAAGAGATTCATCCCTAGAGGATATGAATGAAGACACCTGACATGCAGTGTGAAAGGAACCATGCTCACCCACCCTGAGCTATGATAGATTAAAGGGATTAAAAGCTTGAAAGCCAGTGTTCTCTGGAGAGGTCTGCACTCAAACAGTCGTGAGATTCAGATTTTTGCAGCTCAACAGAGCGCAGTGACTCACTTCCTCCTGCACTGCTTTCCTCACCTGTGTTTACCTTCAGAAAACGACTTGGCGTTGAACTAGTTTAGTAAAAATGAAATGAGCGATGGGTTAACGCTGGGCTCGTACCACTTTTATCCCCTCACGGGTTTTTATAGATCAGATTAAATTTGCTCTGATTCTTTTCTGGCGTCGTCCTGAAAGTCATCTCCGCATCATTCCTCCTCCAACACAGCTTCTCCATCACTCACCTCTAAAGCATTTTTATTGCTCTTAGTCCGTCCAAACACTATTAAATAGTAGGTCTAATTAGCCGTTAACTGTTCATTTATGAGGCAGCTGGTCCCTCTAATTTCCAACTCACACTCTCTGAGGCACATCATTGGCAGAGTGATGACAATGTGGAGCTGAAATGTCAGGACAGTTTATCAAACCAAGAGCCACTCTGATCCAGGTAACGGAGAGCGCTTGCTTTCAGGTCCGTCTGTACGAGTGGACGGCTGAGAAGGAGCTGAGGACCGAGTGCAACCACTACAACAACATCATGGCTCTATACCTGAAGACTAAAGGAGACTTCATCCTGGTGGGGGATCTGATGAGGTCTGTGCTGCTGCTGGCCTACAAACCCATGGAAGGCAACTTTGAAGAGGTGAGAGGGAGGTCACTATCAGGACATGAAATGTTTTCTTCTCTGATGGGGGGTCGCGGTCGGTTTGTAGGCTAACAGAAAAAGTGTGACTAAACTTAAACATTTATGGTTTTCCAGAAAGCCACATAAAGCCAAATTTTAAATAATTCATTTCTCTGATCTTCACATACAAAATAATTCTAAAACATTTAAAAAATTAATCCAATATTACTCTTTCCCCTCCCGTCATAGTTTCGACTATGTGGGTCTCAATCGGTCAGATTAAAAAAAAAAAAAGATGCATCTCTGATAGTGTTTGGGGGGCCAGAAAAGGTGGTTTTTAAAGCGTATCGAAATTGACATACTTTGCAAAACTGCAATTGAACCACTTTTTTTTTAATAAATGACTCACATGACCAACAACCAGATACCACACAAGAGGTCCAACAGCATCACACATCTCATCAAAAGTTGAGTGTCATACAGAATCATTGGATCCAAAACCTCTTCATCTGTAGCCGCTCCCACACAGCTTGCCAGTCCATGGCTTGAATAATTTGATATATGATGAGGAGCTCTAGTGCTGTGACAGAAACTTGAATGTATCTGCTGTAAATCAAAGTGTTTTTCACATCCATCACGACGTCTTTGAAGGACTGATCGCGTGAGTTGTTTGTGTTTATTTGCATATGTAGGATTTAATGGAAACAGTGTAATTGCAAAATTGTGTTTTTTTTATTTTTAGATTTGTATAAAGTTTTTCTCATGTGTGTAATATAAACGCAGTTTGAGTTGATATAACTGTGCAGAACCATCATAAAACCTGCTGTCATTGATGAAGTCCTGTTTGTGCATTTTTTGGGTCATGACACACCCTTTTGCTGTAAACTTTCTTACATTCTAAAATAATAGAAACAGAGTTTTTTCACTGTGTTCACTTTAACAAAATAAATGCTTTATTTTTTTTTGTCCAGATTGCTCGTGATTTCAACCCTAATTGGATGAGCGCCGTGGAGATTCTGGATGACGATAACTTTCTGGGAGCAGAGAACGCATTCAACCTGTTTGTCTGCCAGAAGGACAGGTGAGGAGGATGGCCATGTGGAACTGTTTGTTATTGTGTCTTTGCTGCTTTTACCATGTTCTTGTTGTATTTTTCTGGTGATGGAGGACATGTATAAAGAAAAATAATGTATTTATTCCAAAGTATGTGAATCAGGAGCATAAGCAAAAATTTTGTTTGAAAAGGAGCGTATTTGTGACATAGAAAATACAGGTGGGGGTCAAACTTCCTGATCTGCTCCATTCTGATGCATTCACTTGCAGACAAATAGTTCCATGAACGTCTTTGTCTTTTTCATCTGAGAACGTTTGGCTCAAAACTATGCTACTTGATGGCTCCAATATTTCTCGCTGTTCTTGTTGCACTGCTAATGTTGGGTTAGGATTGTGAGGGACTTTAAGCTAGTGGGAGAGAGTGTAAACAGATGGATGACAGGAAGTAGGGGCGGGCTTACTTCACACCAACAGTCCCGCCCACAACTTCGAGGTGAAACTTTGTCCTGAAAGATGACACAGTTTTTTGGATTTTGCCAAAAACACCATAGCCATAATTGAAAGACCTCTGGGAACGCTTTTAAAACGAGTCAAAGTATGACCAGAGTGGTACTTTTATTTTGTCGTTTCTTTTGGTATTGTTTAAAGCTGTTAGCAGATTTGATCCATCTGCAGCATTATAAGGATTTTGTTTTTTTCCTTAGTCTATAGAATTTTACTTTTTCTTTTTTAAAATGACGATTCCTTTCATTTTTAAGTCTCAGAACATTACATTTTTATGTGTTTTCACTCATAGATAAGGATTATTTTGTGATAAATGAAGGTAGATTCAGTCTAAAGTCGTGTGCGTGTGCGCTCATGCGTGCGTGCCACATTCATGCCCTCGCCTGTTATCCGTCCAATAGATCAGATTTCCCCCGATAATGCGTTTGACCTTCATTTTTGTATCACGTCTCTGTTTTTGCTGCTCTGTGTTTCACCCTTTAATTCATTACGTCTCTATCAGGCTGCGACCTTTTCCAAGCTCCTGATGTCTTTGCTCTGTTCCTCCCCCCCTTTGATTAATTGAGTCTTTTTCCCAATTTTCCTTTCTTTTTTTAGTCGCCGACTTTGCCTTGTTCTGCTTTCTCTGTCTCTAATCCGGTATTCTTATGTTGTTTGTGTCACAGTGCGGCCACCACAGACGAGGAGCGGCAACACCTGCAGGAGGTGGGGGTTTTTCACCTTGGCGAGTTTGTTAATGTCTTCTGCCATGGCTCGCTGGTACTGCAGAACCTCGGGGAGAGCTCCACTCCCACCCAAGGCTCCGTGCTCTTTGGCACCGTCAACGGCATGATTGGTAGGCTCACAGGCAATTTCACACTCAGACAAGCATTGCTAAGCAGGACTAGTGCGCTAAAATGTCTTGAAAACATGTTTTAAATGCTTACACAAGGAAAGTACATCTTCAAGACTTCATTTTGATGTCGGTAATTGCTCTGGTGCAGAGAGTCGCTGTAAATAAGAAAGCTCTGGGAAATCTTTATTTGATGGAACCCATTTGACACTAACAGTGAAACGCCAGTTTAAAAACTGTTTCCTTGAGGTTTTTTAATTGCACTACAGTAATCCACAAAGTAGGAATATAGTGATTCATTTTAACAACAGCGCGATTCATATCATACTAAATAGTTGCTGATTTGAATAATTGTTGATATTGATTCATTTTGAATGATTTACTGACCTAATGCTACAGTCACAAATACAACCACCTCCATGTGATGGGGAGGCATCCGCGGAATCTTCAGGTTTTCATGCCGCCGCCCGATTTTTGGGAAAATTGTTGGTGTCAGGTGACACAGCTGGGTCACTTGTTGGCAGCAGCTCTGATTGGATGATGTGTATATGTCTCAGAATGATGGCCGTCCATATCAAGTGTGATCAGCCATTTGGCAGCCTGGGTTTGCAGGCCATTCTACACCACTTGTTACTCACAACTTTGAGCACACATTATAATCTTGTCAATTTACATTCTTAGACATTTTCCCAAGAAAGCACAAGGTTCCGTTTTCTTTGTATTCTTCTCAGCATCAACTGCAACTCGCCAATATGCAGGTCTCGGAGTTGCTGTGGTGCTATCAACGCCATGATGAGTTTAGTGCAGCATCAATCCCCCATTTAGACCTAAGGGGGACAGGATTGATTTCTAGTCATCACCAGACCCCCAGTCCATGTTAACAGTCCTCATCGAGTCCCTGCGGTGCTACCGTACGATTTCTAACAATCATATGGTGGCAGTGGGATGGCAGCACATTGGCAGGGTGGCGGCTGCAGGGTGGAAGTCTGAAATCGGCCAATTATCAGACAATTTGGGAGACCTCAGAGACCCTCCTATCAGTCAATTATCGTACTGTTTCCTTCCTGCTTGAAAAATGCCTGGGCGGCCACTGACCAATCTCAAAAAAATTGTCAGCTTGCCATAAAATCTGAACTTTTTCTTTAAACCTCTGCGAACATAACGCATCATGTACAAATAAGACTCTCAATTTCAAATGGCACTGCACTGCCACCTGCCAAATTTGCTGAAGCGCTTGTATTTAGGACAGTGGGATTTTGGGAGATATGGCTCTGATCTAAAATCAATCCAGGACATCTTTAGCCAAAAATTCCACCATATCAGTGTGACTCAGACATAAATACCTGGTACTGAACAGTGCAGGTGAAGTATTCCATATTCCTTTTATTTCTTGCAAGATAAAGTGTAAGTTAAATATTTGAACAAACAAGTAAACAAGAATGAATATCAGATCCATTCACATTTTAGTTTCATAAAGTTCAGCCCGCTTGTTTTTCCACATTGAAATAATACAAATAGAACATTATTAGAACAGTTTACCACACTGTATGGTCACATGTCTTTGTAAAAGTCATCGTTTCCACACAGTGAGCTGTAATGATGGTTAATCATTTTTACCTTCCATCATGTGTTTTTATTTTGAAAAGCTCACAATAGCATAGTTTGATTCAGTTCTCCTTCAGACCAATCGATCTGGTTAGAAATCAATGAATTGATTAGGTTGATTAATTAACTCGAGGCTTAAGTGGTTCATTTTATATTTAACATTAGATTTGAATAAGTATAACCGTTTTTGTGGTGCAGTTATTATATTCAGTACAAAATACCAAAATTCCAGTCTATTCAGCTTATAAAAACATGTCGTGCTGGTGAATCATGCTCTTGGCTTTACAGTCCATACTCACGGATGTCTTTACACGTCCCCCTGCTGTTGTAGACACACCGTCGGTATACTTTGTTGAAGGGAAAATTGAAGTGGTTGCACAGCAGTAAGGAATAGTTGTCATTTCACTTGGGCTGGATGCGGCCCCCGCAGCATCTGACTGGCCTTGAAATGATTGTATTCCAAGTACCAACATTCAGATCTTAAAATAACATCACAGCACTCTGGAATAGAACACTTCAGAGGTCTCACAAAAGCTTAGACTGTCACTGGAAAGTGGAAGGGTTTTAGCTGTGACGGCTCCTAAAAAGTTCTATTTGTATGTCTGACTCTGAGAAGAAAAGAGATTTATCTACATTTCTTTAACTTGGCTGTCTGATTTTCAGAGGTGGAAACCTCAGTTCTGCCTAAAAACTCAAATTTGGGGAACGAACAAATTTTTATTTGTGTGTGTGTGTGGGGGGGTGTATATATGCCTATATGTTATTTATGTGTGTGTATTACACATTATATTATATACATTATTATTACATACATTATATGTATGTGTACATATATATATATTTTCTACAGTGTTCCCCCGCTTATTTGTGTTTCTTTCTTTGCGGTTTCACGTATTCACAAATTTGTTTTAGTCACATGACTCCACCGGTTCATCACAAAAACTCTTGCAGCTCAAGACATTTCTATGAAACTTTTGCTTCCGAAAGTGCTGCTGCAATCTCCCAGGAGGGGATGTGGCAGAGTTGAAGAACATGCCTGCCCATCTGGTTTGCGCACAAACTCACACACACGCTCAGAAAAAAAATAACTCTTTATGTAGAGAAATACTCCAATGTTCTTTAAAAAATGTTTATAAAGTATGATCAGAAGGGTTTCTGATGAGTATACATTGGTAACGGACATTCTTCAGCCATGGATGGCGGGGCGTGAGACAGAGATATGGGGCTTCTCAGTATTCACAGGTTTGGCGAATAAGCGGCGGTCTCCGGTGTAGGTAGCAGATGTGCTCGGCCTGTCAGATCGGCTCGGGGGCTTGCAACTAGT
>NC_050514.1:4407466-4407845 GCF_002922805.2 Oryzias melastigma
TGTAACAAACGAGTTGGCTAATTTGTAGTTTTTATGTACTGGAACTGATGTTTACAATAGAGTTTATTTTTTAAAAAGAAAGGAAAAAGTGTTGAGATCTGCTCGGGCTATTATTTATTATTTTTCATTGACAGCTCCTTCACTAATGTCTGCTCTCCTCAGTGTTTGTGTAACGGAGCAGAACGTGAGCTGTATATTCTAGCGGGACTTCATCCGGTCCGTGTGACCAGAAAGAAGTTCAACATTGGCAGGATGTATTTAGAAAAAATACGTGCGAATAATTACTTTCTTTTTTTTTTTTATGTGCGACCAACAACAAGCTAGCATGCTACTCGCTAGCACCCACTTTAGCTCAGACGTCCTGCTTCCCAGCCTGATT
>NC_050514.1:4408643-4412157 GCF_002922805.2 Oryzias melastigma
CAGCACACAGCACATTATTTCACCTCAGCGCCTTGTGTCATTCTTTAAAAAGCCTCAGAGGAAAGTTAACGGGAAATGAGAAGGACCTCCACGCTTTGCGGTGAAAATGCGTCCTCCGTAGCTCATAAACCCAACCTAGATGCAGTGTATAATGAAGATGAATACCTCTGCTAGTTTTTGGTGCTCTACAAAAAGGGTGTCTGCTGTTGGATGTTTTTGGGAAGAAGCAACAAGGCTGAACGATAACCGTCACCACACAGACACTGACTTCTGGTCTGTTAATAGAAACGCGTAATTTGATCGGAAGAAGATCAGGTGAACCGAGTGGATCCACGAATTCTTAGAAAACCTCTTGTGCAACATAATTTGATCTAATCAGATGTGCTTTTTAAGTCATGCTGGTGATAGTAATGTTGAAGCACAGTTTTGTTCAGGCAGTGTGGGTATATGATCTTTCCACATAACCTCCGAGACTCAGGAGGGTCTGAAGCCAATTAAGGTCATCAGATGACCAGATTGTTTTCGCAAGCAGACATTTTGCTTTGCCACCTAATACCCTATGAAAATGAATTTTGGTCATAGTAAACAACACCCAACAACCCTCAAAAAAAGATGACACCACAGTGGGTGACGAGAGCAAGAAAAAAAACCTAGTTTCCAAAATCTTATAAAAGGCTCAAAAACGTATTTCAAAACCCCCTAACGGAGTAGTAGCACAGGTGTCATGCTAGGTCACATTAGTCTAAGTAAAGCACATTCACATGAAATAGTGTCTTCAAATTTGGACTTTCGATGACGTCATCAATAGTCGCAGGTCATTGACGTTAGCGTTTATATGCCCATACTTGGAAAATTCATAGTAACATCCATCTTAAAACTTTCAAAAGTCGTGCTAAAACAAAAACTCAATACTTATGAAAACTTATGTGCAACAGAGCACACCCACATGAAAAAAGCGTTTCTCCAGACACCACGCTCACTACTTTTCTGTAGTTTTTCTAAACTCCGGATACGACGTCACCGATTTCAAAAAAGTGAAAGCCGAATCCAAATAAACATTTCACAGCGTCTATTTGTGACTCCACTGTGTTCTGATGATGAAAATGTTGGTTTATTAATAAATTACATTTAACAGTTTTTTTTGTAACATTTTTTAGACCACAATGCGATGTGGTTGTGTTGTAACAGCATTACAAAAAGGCGAACACACTATGTAGTTTCTAGTGAGGGAATTCGGACATACCTCCAAACTCTTCCATCTTTAAGTATTTATGCTAGTATCAGGTTGCGACGGTCGAGTGGGCGTTCATTGCATTCTTGAATGACATCACATACTAGGTGCATACGCAGCATCATGGATATCCAAAAGAAGGAAGTTTTAAAATGATCATCGCCAGAGGGACCTGTGGCTTGGCTGCTATTTTGTGGCAATGTGTGAAATTTGGGAGTGTTCACTTTTTTACACAATTTGGGAATAGAAGACTTGTTTGAGTGATCTTCACAAAATGTTCACACACAGGTTAAGTTTACAACCAGAACCAGAGTTTTGTTGACTTTTGACCTCACAAAGAGGCTGCCATCTTAAATTTTCTAAAAGAACAACACATTTCATAGCAGCTACAAGTTTTAACTCCTCCTAAGGATTTCATTTATCGTTTTGTAACTCCTCCAGCATCATTGGGAACATACTAATTTTATTTTTACACTCTAGATTTTTAACTCTGTTATCTTGGTGAGCTCACAGAAATGAATTTCCCTGCTGCTTGCACATTTTTAGTGGTATATTATGAAAATGTAATACATTATTTATTGGCTAGAACTGAATAAAACGATACGGCAAACGATATGAACACATTATTAATCTTGGTATGATAGCAAATATCCTCTGTTGCCAAAGAAATTCAAAAATGTACTTCTGACGATTGTTCTACAAACTACATAGACCTGTTACCACCCCTTAGCAAACAAAAAAATTAAATCGTTTCTATGGAGATGAAACCAAAAAAAAAAAGAGGGAGAGTGAAGGGATTGTAGTGGCAACTCAGCCAATGAGGGCAGATAAAAGGGGTAGGTCGAGCGGTGGCACTGGTGGGTGCTGCTTTTGGCTTCTATATTTCATTTATTTTACCAACATGCTGCAGATTTTTGACTCGTGAGAGCTGGATTCTTCCAATTTTGTTGAATATTTAAAAGAATTTCTGCATACCAGCTTAAAAACGACAACTTTAAAAGAAAGAACTACCTACCTACAAAGAACTACCTTCGCTCTCCTAACGTAATATGTACATTTTATTGTCATTATTTTTACTGTACTTACTGGTACTCACTGCTCTGTTGTCTTTGTAATCCTATTGTCCTGGGGAAAAGAGAGCACAGCCTTGCTGCATAATTAAAGGTCATGAACGACTTGAATAGTAAATGGAGTACAACAGAGTATTGCAAATACAACACAGAATGGGTAAATTCCTCCATAATATGGGTATTAGGATTCTAAAAGCCTGCAGAAATGAATAGAAAATGTGTGTGTAACTTTCGCGCTGGTTAATTGATTCTTCTTTTGTTTAACGGCGCTTATGACTTTGTACAGGAAAGAAAGCTTTGGATTGCAAATGAGCTCCTTGTTTGCATCTTTGCTGAATGTTGTACAACACCTTTGTACATATGTTGTGACAGAACTGTTAGTTTTGCTGGGGATTAACTCACTGCACTGCACAAAACTCAATCAATGACATGTCTAAAACTGCTGAGTCACATTCTGGTTGTACGGAGGATTTGGTGGTCTGCAGTGGTCCTGTGCTGCAAGCATTACACTATCTCACACGTCTTTTTTCCTGCTACGCGTTTGAGGAAAAAATGTTGCTCCCTCCACGTACTCCAAAACTCGTCAAAATTTGTATGTTCCTAGTACCCAGTGAAAATGAATTTCAGGCATAGTGAAACACCACCACCCCCAAAAAAGATGACATCACTGCAGGCAAAACCACAAAAAAATTAAAAGACAGAATGTTTTAAAATCCACAGACAAAGCCAACACACACATCAAGGATATACAATGAAAGTTTTAAAATGATTATGGGATGACCACAGGACCTACAGCTTGACAGCCATTTTGTAGCAAATTGTGAAATTTGGCAATTTTCACATTATTGCACAATATTGAAAATTAAAACTTTTGTACCAGTGATACTCACAAAATTTCCAAAGTTTTGTTGACCTTTGACATCCTGAAGAGGCCGACATTTTGGATTTTCAATAAATAATCTCTGGTACCAGTTAATAATTTCAACTCCTGCTACGGAGTTTTGTTGTTCTATCTTTGAGCATTATTTGGGAGATACTTGGAAAAAGAAGTTGTTTTCAGAAGTTGTAGACTATAACCCTTATGCTATCCTAGGAATGTTGATGTTGGGAGTGGGGTCATCTGGACCCCACAAGAACGCACAATAGTATTATTGTGTGTTGCTCGTACAATTTTTAACAGAATATTGTGAAAATTGAATATAGGAATTATTAG
>NC_050514.1:4413175-4413648 GCF_002922805.2 Oryzias melastigma
TTTCAGGCATAGTGAAACACCACCACCCCCCAAAAAGATGACATCACTGCAGGCAAAACCACAAAAAAATTAAAAGACGGAATGTTTTAAAATCCACAGACAAAACCAACACACACGTCAAGGATATACAAAGAAAGTTTAAAATTATTATGGGATGACCACATGACCTACGTACGGCTTGGCAGCCATTTTGTAGCAAATTGTGAAATTTGGCAATTTTCACATTTTTGCCCAACATTGAAAATTAAAACTTTGGTACCAGTGATATTCACACATCCGTAAGAGGCCGCCATTTTGAATTTTCAAAAAATCATCTCTGGTACCAGTTAATAATTTTAATTCCTGCTACGGAGTTTTATTGTTCTATCCCCTCCTAACTCCTTGAGCATCATTTGGGAGATACTTCGAGAAAAAAAAGTTGCATTCAGAAGTTGTAGGCCGTAACCCTTGTTCTATCCTAGGTATGTTGGCGT
>NC_050514.1:4413737-4437549 GCF_002922805.2 Oryzias melastigma
AGTTGCATTCAGAAGTTGTAGACTGTAACCCCTGTTCTATCCTAGGTATGTTGGCGTTGGGGGTGGGGTCATCTGGACCCCACAAAACAGCAAACTGAACTTTTTTTTTCAATGATTTTTGATCATCTCTGGTGTCCGTGACAGACATGAAATCCTGTCCACCTTCCTCCACATTTGTCTTGGGATGGATAACACATCTATGTAAGGCTTGGGTCATCTGGACCCCATAAGAAGGCATTATTGTGTGCTGCTCACACAATTTTGACCAAAATATTGTGAAAATTCAATATATGAATTGTTAGTTTAAGATGAACAAAATTATATTACATAAGATGTGAAAATATTAGGAATGTTGGTTTGGTTTACAAAAAACCTCAGTTGCCATGGAAATCCAAAAACTTACTTTGCTGATTCTTATAAAAGTTACATAGACCTGTTCGTCACCCCCAGGTGACCAAAAAATGAAATGGTTGCTATGGAAATAAATGAACTGAAAAGTCTCCATTTTGAAAAAGTGTTTTTTTTATGAATTTATCATGTGCAGCTTTGATCAGGGTGGCAGGAATGAGTGAGGCGCATGTGGCAGCCGCTCAGCCAGTGAGAGCAGGTTAAAAATGGACGTGCAACCTATTTTTAATTTTTTTCTTTTATATTTAAAAATCTCTTGTGAGTGAAATCATGTACCCTTCAATGTTTCTATCTTTCTTATTGTGTGTTATAGGTCTGGTTACATCCCTGTCTGAAGGCTGGCACAGTCTTCTCCTGGACCTCCAGAACCGCCTCAACAAAGTTATCAAAAGTGTGGGCAAGATCGAGCACAGCTTATATCCTTTAACAAGTGTGACAAATACCAGTGACCTGCACAATAATTTAACTGGACCAAGACTTGTACAGTCATTTCCAGTGCAGGAACAAGTTTTAAAATAATATTATGGACAATTCTTTTAACTTTTGTACATTTTAGTGAATCTTTAAAAAATCTAAGCTTTTTGTTTGGAAATTTCTAGTAAATTCTCATCAAGAAACGATTTAAAAGTTCAAAGATGGTAAATATGAATTTATTGAAAATATAAGGAATAATCAAAAAAAATGTTCAACATTAAATGCTTTCTTTTTTCAAAGCAAAGTTGGATAAGAGTTACTCAGGTGTTGAAAAGTGTCAGCACAACTCCACAATGTAGGATTCTCTTGGAAAATGGTGTTTTTGTATTTTTTACATCATGTTAGATATTTGCTCACTCTGCCTGAGGAAAGTAAGATCGTTGGTACCCAGAGGTATCATCCTGAGGCAAACGCCCCAGCATGGATTTTTCTTTGACTCTGTGATACCTGGAGGTCCTTCTACACAGAGCGTAAAACGGAGCAGGCCACAGGATTCATAGACGGCGACCTGATCGAAAGTTTCCTGGACCTCGGCCGGGCAAAGATGCAGGAGGTCGTCAGCACTCTCCAAGTAAGAGTTCATGTTCACTCGCATCCGTTTGCCTCCAAAAAAGGAGTTTTCCCTTCAAGACATTTTGGCTTTTCCCACACAGTTTAGCCTCGACACCGTCGATTTAAAATGCAACCGCTCTCGAATATCTTCTTGGAAATTTTCTTCCAGCCACTGCCCTTCTGCTTCTTTTAATAATTCATCTGAACTTTAGAAATAGCTCTCAGTTCCTGTTCAGGTTAGAGAGCTGTAGGTTCTCAAAGCGCTAACTCACTGTTAGTCTCACTGCGACCATCTTTTGATCTATCGTAAAAGTTTTCCCAAAACTTTTCTAATTACCTTCATGCCGTTTTTTAATTGTCGTTTTCTTGGACAAAATTTCTGCAGAGCAGCAGTTCATTTAAAATTTGACTCTGAGTGGTGGGCGGGACTGTTGGCGCAGAGCAACCCCACCCCCACTTCCCCTCCATGTTGCTGAGAGCTCTCAGTTTACACACTCTCCTGCTAGCTTACAGCCCCTCACATCCACAACCTAACATTTTCTTGACTCAAATGTTAAAAAAAGTAAAGGAATTTATGTAAATGTATTTTCATATCAACAAAAAATAGCATTTTCCTTGTGTATTAGTGTTATGCTACATCTGTGGAAAATAGATCATTATTTTACTGACTGTAGCTCATCATTTAAGGCACCAAATAATGATAAAATAATGATCAGGAAGAGTTCAAAGAGCTGCAGAAAGTGTCTTAAGGAAATTGACAGGAAAGACTTCATCCTTTTGGTGGTAATGATGAGTTATGTACTGAAGTGTGAATCACATCAACAAATTACTAAACATACTACAATACAACAGCAAATATAAAAGCAAAACAATAAAATAAAACATTGCATTTCAGAAATACAAAAATAAAATAAAGCTTAATTACAGAAAAAGAACAAAAATAAAAAGAAAACAATCGAAAACAAAAGTTATTTTCAGAAATTAAAATATTATGCTTAAAAAAATCGACCAAAATAAGAAACCAGAAAAGGTAGGTACCATGGGACATCGATGAACATCACGGTTTGGATGATGTTTTTTGGCACAGCAATATTTCCCAACAGCGGACATTTCTTTAGTCTTCTGACGACACCCACTGCATAAGTTTGATGATTGATCAGTCGACGTGGAACAGTCCTGGAAATCCACAAGTTTGCGTATGCATCTCACAAATCACTCACAATCGTACAAGATTTCTGTAATAATTGCATAAAAACGACACAAAATACGAATAAACTCTGTAATTCTCCACCGACCCAAAGTTTTGAACTGCTCCAAACCAAATTCATGTAAAGACCATTAAAACTCATCAGTTCACCCTTTCTAAACAAACGTTGTCATCCACAACAGCAAAATGAAAGTGTTTGTGATCATCTCTTAAAACCTTTGAAACGCCAAAGCAGCAGACTTCCTGTCATGCATGAAGATGCTGCGGACCCTCCTGTCAGGCCGGGTGTGCCTGAGCAGCCAGCGCTCACAGCGTGATGTCATCTCTGTTTCAGATCGATGACGGCGGCGGCATGAAGCGTGAGGCCACAGTGGACGAGGTGATTAAGATCGTGGAGGAGCTGACGAGGATCCACTAGTGTGGCTCGCCGTGACGAGGGAAGGGGCGGGGCTGTGGTTGGGGTTTTCCAGATGTGTAAATAACTATAAATAAACGGCGTGTTCCCGTTTGTCCTTCAGACGTCATTGACTTGTCAGCTGTTAAGACACGGAGGGTGCGGCCCTCCCTCCCCCGCCTTCATTTAGACTAAAGTCAAAACGGATAATGACCTGTTTATAGGCCCCAGCAACCATCTTGGTCTGCGCGTTTGAGTGTGTGAGCGTGTGTGTGACGAGAACAAAGTTTCTTCACCAAAAGCTTCTCTGGGATATTTGTGACCATTACAGACAAACTGATCCTCAAAGATCAGATCAGACGCATGAAGACTTCCAGGTTGAATCTGAAATGAACATGCTGGAAGAGAAATAAAATGAGGAAGATGATAGATTTATAGCTATTTTGTCTTTGTGATGGTTTCTGTTTATTCTAATAAACTTTGCTTTAGTACTGTTAACGTCTGTCATTCTTTCACGTTCTGATCTTGATGTTTAGAAATTGGTCAACATATATGATATTCAGATTTTACAAACAATAAACCCTTTTTTAATGTAGCACTAATTCCAGCCAATGGAGACACTGTATAACGACTCCTGAGGAAAGTTTTTATTTCCAAAAGTGAAGTGTAAATAGTTCCTAGTGGGTTTGAAATTGTCTCTTGTTGGTTAAATTTACATACAGTTGTAAAATATTGTTACTAATTTGAATCTTTTATGCAGACATTTAGCTCCCCTCTGAGGACGGTTATACCTAAATCTTGCATGTTTTTCATCTATTTATTTGTCTAATACAAAATCTCATGTCAGTGTTTATGTTTTTTGATTTACTGTAACTTTTCAACCATTAACACAATCAACTTAATTCCTGCAGATGTTGAAGGAGAAAAGCGGCTCGCGCTTGAAAAGTTACAGTATGTTAAAGATTTAACACCTAAAGCGTCACCGGTGACGCCTCAGGTGTTAAAGGGTTAATGATGATAAAAATCTCAAAACACCTGTAGAAATAATATTCTTGAGCGCCTCTTAAATTATTTCATGACTCTGTCTGGTCATCTCTCGTCAGCAGTGTCAGGTTAGGATGTAGCGGCCTTTTCTGTCTGAGGAGTGAGAGGTGTTGCAGACTAGAACGCTGGCAGGCTGACAGCAGAGACGATCATCAGTAATGATTTTCTGCCCTGGGGGATCTGAGGGAAACTGGTCAGTGACTGACAGCGAAAGTCCTTCTTTCTCTGCTCTTCAGCTATTTTCGTCTTCCTCCCGCAGTGCAGGTACACTGTTTGCATCATCATAATTATGTCCTCGCAACATGCAAATGTGACCCCTTGAGCATTAGCGAAAACTCACCAGCTTTGCCACAGCTGTCAAAATAACAAATGTGCTCGGAATCACAAAAGCTCATTGCAGAGTAACCATATCAATACATAAATACATCTACTGCTTAAAAAATATTATAACTGTGTGTGTCCAAGTTGGACTTCAGTGATGCATCTACTGACCTTCAATTTTTGCTGCTTTCACCTTACAGATTAAACTTACAGTCTCCTCCTTCAGTCTGCTTTATCTAGACACTTGTGTCTTTCACTTCCATAGAAACCTTACTTTTTTATGCACTACCAATTGAACATCTTGAGGTCAAAATTAAAAAATATATATATTGTTTAGAAATGTCTTAATACAAACAAAAACTGTTTCCAATTTGACATTGTCCATGACTCTTGGGGTCAAGATTTTCCTGGAGCCTATCCTTGTTACTGTTGAGTACACCTTGGACAGGTCACCAGTTTGTAGAGGGCCACATGCTAACTGTCATGCTTAGGAACCATTTAGTTACTAAGCAATCAATGATGCATAATTTTTGACTGTGGGAGGAAGTTGGAGATCCCGGACAAACCCCCAAGTATGCACAAGGAGAACATGCAAACCCCACTAGGAAACATCCCATCAGCCCTGAAAGTGGATAGAACACTAATTATTCAAGCAACCACTTCCAACAAAAAGTCTATGCAAGCCCTTTGGACTTCCACATCCAAAACTCTCACCTTCGCATATAGCTACATAAGTTTCTACGACCATTTCTGGGCTGTATGTGAAAAACGCTATATAGTTAAAGGGTAACCAAACCCTAAATCAACTTTCTTTGGCCGTTGACCTCTGTAAATGGAGTTTTGAAAGTGCTTTCTGTTGGTCATTGCCAAATTTTTTGATAAATTAAAATAAAATTGTTTAATTATTGAAAATATAGTCAAAAACCGTATGTGTGCTGCCCCCTTAGGGTTGAATGAGGTATTATAGTTGAATTTTGTGATTGGTCAAACCATGTATGTTTCAGAAGTCTCGCGTCATGATCTGCAGCTCCAGTAATGACAACAGTCCTGCCCCCAAGCCCCTCTCCTCTGACTGGATTTTCACATTTCTCAACCGTCCAGTGTGAACACCATTGGCAAAATGTACCTTGTTGAACATAGTATCAGAGTTCTGAATGTTTTCTGTGGTGTCCTGCTTATACCAACTCATATCAAAGGTCTCTTGAATTTGACAACATTTGAGCAGCGTAACGTAACAAGTACGCAGCAGGGGAGTAGAAATGGACCTGTTCCTCCTAGTTGATCTCCAGCTCAAACCAGGCAGCTCGACAGACGGCGTTCTTCTTCAGAGGACAGAAGCATGTGAAACTTCCTCCCACCCTCTCGCTGATCTCAGTCGGGAGCTCAGAGGAGTCCATCCTGACCGAGTCTGTGAGGCATGCCAGCTGCACTGTCACTGAAAGACAGGATCCGCAGTGAAGACAGCTCAACACATTGTTGGGATGTAGCTCCCACAGTCGCAGTCATTTATGTCGCCAGGCTGAAGCAGAAGAAGAGAGAGCGGTTCAGTACAGACAGCATTCACACACAACATGAACCGTTTGAACCAGAGCTACATGTTAGACTAGCTCAGAGCTGTGACTAATCGACTCAGAAACTCTGTTTTCCTCCAGAGATCTCCTCCCCATCCTCCTGTACTGTAACTGTCAAGTACTATTGCAACATTTGCAGTTTCCCCATTAATTTTATTTTAATTTAAATATTTATTAATCCATAGAGTATTAACAAAATCTGGCAATTTCTTAAAATTTTCAAATCATATTTTACATTTTCTAATATATTTTTTAAAATAAAAATTAACATTAATTTAATCTTAACACATTTTTTAATTCAGCTAATTTGAGATTATACTTAATTTTTTAAAATCTAAATTTTTTTATGTTGACACCTTCAAGCTATATTAAGATCACATTCTGCAAGATGTTCAAGCAACCACTTCCAATGAAAAATCAACTTAAACGCAAAAAATGCTCTTTTTGGACTTGCAAATACAACATGCAAGTTGATACAACCATTTTCGCGCTCCACATACAAAACAAATGGCAATTGAACGCACCAGCAAGTTAAACCAGTTGAACTTTGACCAATCAGGCACTTGAAATCAGTAGTGGTGTCCGTTTTCACTCACAGAATTACTAACCGTTTGAAAATTTATTAATTTGAGTTTGTGCTTGGCCGCAATTATAAAACACCGTCTTTCATGCATCATAATAGTTTAATTTTTTTTATTATAATATTAATTCATAAATAAGGTTTATAATAACCTTATTTTATAATATTTCTTTATAAATAAGGTCTTTATAGATAAATAACTTATTTATACCTTTATAAATAAGGTCTTTATGACATCTATTTATTCATTTTTAATCTATTTCTTTTAAAACTTTAAATTACTTTTGTTATTTATTGTAATTTATTTGGTGTTTTGTTATTCTTTATTCAACATTGTTTTCATCTATTACAAAACATATGAAATTTAAGCTAATTTTAATTATGCTTGCTTTGTTTTTATTATTATTTTTTTAATGTTGACACCTTCAAGCTACTTTCACATCGCCCTCGGCAACATGCGTCCACCTCCAATGAAAAGTCGATGTAAATGCGAATTTTGGGCTTCCGCGTTCAAATTTCTTGTGTTCCCATGTAGCTACACAAGTTTCTACAAATATTTTTTTAAGAGTTAGATGCAGGTTAAATGGTGGATTAACATGGCGGATAGACATGGCGGAGCCGATGGATGTCCAACGAAAGTTGTTTTATCTAAAGGCAGAAAAGTGGGAATTGTACTTTTATGGGTTTTTTTTTTNNNATGAAAAGTCGATGTAAATGCGAATTTTGGGCTTCCGCGTTCAAATTTCTTGTGTTCCCATGTAGCTACACAAGTTTCTACAAATATCTTTTTAAGAGTTAGATGCAGGTTAAATGGTGGATAAACATGGCGGATAGACATGGCGGAGTCGATGGATGTCCAACGAAAGTTGTTTTATCTAAAGGCAGAAAAGTGGGAATTGTACTTTTATGGGTTTTTTTTACTATTTTTGTTAATTGTAGTTGATTAATTTTTTTTAAATACATTTTTAATGTACATTTATTATTTATTTTATATTTTTCATATATATAGATACATGTGTTCCTGTTACCAGAAGCTTCTCTGCCGCTGCAGGGACTGATTCTTTGACAGCTGGTTCCACTGTGTTTCTGTGACTGAGTTTGGAGACTCGTTATCAGACATTAACCTGAGAGGGGAAAAATAAAAAAAAGGGAAAAAATTAAGGGACATTTTTTATTATTGCCTTTTTGAAAATAAGAAAAAAGTTCAGGAGGGCCGAGCGCGCTGCAGAACTGACAGGCTGGCGATCTGTCAAAGCCGATCGTCAAACAACCATTTCCACTTTGAACAAAACTTTCACTTCCAGCATTCAGTAGATGTCTGTCTGCTATGGCGATGCTCCATATTCATATTCATCCACCATGGTATCTGCAGCTGGTTACCGCTCCAATTTTTATGCTCTCCCAACAAAACTTTGAAGGTTCTAGCAAGTTTGTTCATGCACACGTATCAGGTAGCGACGATCCATTATTAACACCTAATGCTAAACACATGTTCGAAAACGCACAGCCAATCACCAGGGCTTTAGTTAGTGCTGTCTGATGAATGTGTCTGAAATAACTGTAACATCATCTCTAATGACTTCAAGCTTGCTCAGTTTGATTTCTTTGAGGCAGAGCGCTCAAGAAACTTTGTGGAGACTTGGCAACCACTGAAACAAAACACAGACAAAAAGAAAACACAATGAGAATCTTCTGTCCCAGAAATGTCACACAAGTGAAGTGCAAAAGCTTTTCCATTATCTTTGTCCAAGTTGGAAAGACTTCAAGTATTCCAGTTTTAGTCAGACGTTGTTTCTGCATGCACTTGAGCAGTCTGTTTTAGTCTGAAAACGTGTTTCTGGGGAACCATTTTTGGCTTCAAATAAGTGGGAGGAAAAATAAAAAATACTAAAACATTCTCCGTCTTTTTTTAAATAAATCTCATTTAAATGTCATCATATCAGAGCACATTTGTTGTTTTCTTTAAAGGTTTACCAGCTGTATTCCTCAGCAACAACAAGAACATAATATTTATTGTCAACAATAAATATCAGTCACACTCGTTGTTTTGTTGCTATTAGAAAAAAGCATCAACTATAATATTTTTGGGCCTCTACAGAAATCTCAAAAGTGGAAAAGGAAGTTTGATTTCTTTTTAGTTAAAGAAATCAAACATTTCTGTGTCTTATTTCTTGCTTTGCATTAAAATGCATGTCAAGGTCAACGTTCAGTCTCATTATCACATTTTTAATAACCAACAGCCTCTGTGAAGCAAAATATTAAGGCATTTTGAAACATTTTCATACAAGGTCTTCCTGTTTTTTTTACAGGAAATTTGGGTTTAAATATGCATGATCAACCAAGTCAAGAGAAAATCAATTTGCTTCTCATTAAAACTGCTTTGTCATCAGAATGTCAATTAGGAGAAGCAAACTTGATGAACATTAAAGGACCTCCATAGTTTCTATTTTTATACTAATCCTTGTCCACACATTTTTTAGGAATTATTTCACACTTTTAAAACAAAATCTTTTTAGATGATAAACGTTTTTACATTTAAAACCCTTCTCAAATCTAAAGTCTCTATCTTCACAAATATACAGTAGTTTAACCTTTGTGCTCTCTTATGGGGTCCAGATGACCCCACCCTTATATTGATCTGTGATCCGTCCCATGACAAAGGTGGACAGGATTTCATGTCTGCAACAGACATCAGTGAAGATAAAAAAAAATCCTTGGAAAAAAAAAAAAAAAGTTTAGTGCGCTGTCTCTGTTGGGGTCCAGATGACCCTACTTTACTGTAAACATGCCTAGAATAGCATAAGGGTTAACATAATTTATCAACTGATTTCTAGTAAAATTATCAATAAATGTGCGAACATTGATACATGTATTTACTAAAAAAAGGATAGAAAGCGAGGACTGAATATTAGGGCCACCACAACATTTTCTAATCATTTTACACATTTTTTTTTTGTAAAATTACAACTTTTTTTCCCATAAATTTACTAGTTTTTGCTCTGGTGAAATTAAAAGTTTTTTTCTCATAAATTTATGATTTTATTCTCATAAAACTACTAATTTTTTCTCATAATTTTACAGCTTTTTTCTTATAAAATTCCAAAAATTGTCTCTTAAATTAATGATTTTATTCTATTGAATTTAGGACTTTATTCCTGTAAAATGACAAAATTGTTTTCATAAATGTATGATTTTATTCTCATAAAATTATAACTTTTTCCTCATAAAATTATATGTTTTTTGAGTAGAATTCCATTTATTTCTCATGTATCTACAATTTTAAACTAGTAAAATTAATACTTGTACGACTTTAGTCTTGCAAAAGACAATTTTTTTCTCATGAATTTAATTCTTTACTCTCACTTCACAACATTATGACTATTCTTGTATAATTGCAACTTTTTTTCTTAAAAAAATTGGGATTTTATCCTAGTGAAATCACACATTTTTAAAAATACATTTACTATGTTATTCTTGTGAAATTACAACTTTTTTCTCATATCCATAATATCCAAGTTCACATATCACAGCTCTACACTGATACTTATATTTCAAGTTTAGCATTTATTTATATGAGGTTTTTTAATGTATTAAAATCACTTACTTTTATAATGTAGATTTTACATTTAAATTATTTTTTGTTTTGCCTTTCTCAAACTAGATTTATATCCATACACCTTTTATTACTCTTCAGGATTACACTGATGCTGGAGCCTATCACAACTTCTTTGTGGTGAAGTCAGGTTATACCCTGGGCAGTAGGCCGATCCATTGCAGAACCACACAAGCACCTATTTTCATTTTTGGGGGACAACTTGGAGTCACCAATCAACCTAGGAAGCATGTTTGTGGACTCTGACAGGAAGCTGGAGCCGGAGGAAACCCCGCAGACCCTGGTGGAATTCTAATGAAGGCCTTCCTGCTGAAAGGTGACGTGACAACCTGCACACCGTACAGCCTTTCAATTAGATTCATGTTTAACATTTACGTTCAGATTTGCCATTTAACATTTAGATTTTATAACCTTTAAACATTGTTTTATTGTGTATTTTGGGATTTAGATTTAACATTAAAAATACATTAGGTGTACTTTTATGAATATGAGTTGTGGATTAAGATTTAACAATTCATATTTAGAGTTTAATATAAACATTTATGTTTACAGTTTTATCTAGTATTTAATCACCAGACTTTTTTATGAACAAATATTACACATATTGAGAAAATATATAAAAGTGTGAGAGGTAATTTTAACTAGTTCAACTTTGTTGCTCCACTGACAATTAGCCTTACTGGATTTTTGAAAATAACCAACCATTTAGGCATCTCACTGTTTTCATTTTTTTCCATGATGTTCTTCAGTAAAGTGTTCTCCTTTCTATCAGAGGACTCTGGTTCCCCAGCAGCTGATGTCGACCCATCTGGTTGGCCAAAGTCTGAGCTGGAGTGAAGTGTGTTTTGGTATCTCTCATGAGTGATGAGTTACAGTAGACTGTAGTGTGAAGTGTCAAAGAGCCCACACTGGATTATATGGTTTATTGAACCCTGATTTCCCATGTGCCAACCCTGCACTTCACCAAGTGAGCTATCCAGGACCAAACCAAAGAAACAGTCCCATTTAAAACCAGTCAATAGAAATTGTAGATTAAGAGCATGGATGAATATGCTGCAACATGTCTTTAAAAATCCATTTCTATTTGTTATTTCGATCGAGTTACCATGGCAGCTGTCAGCTGCGTTGCCCTTCTTTAAAGTTACATGTAGTTTTGCCTTCAGTTTGCTCGGCTGTGGCATTTTGTGCTCAATGTTGAAATGCTTTTCCAATTTGTTAAACATAAATGTCTCTTTCAAGGTCTTATGCTGAAACCGAGGATTAAAAGATAAAAAGCTGGCAGCATATCTTTATTTATGCTGAAGTTGAAATCCACATCAGTTCTGTGTCGCAGTTAATGATCTTTAGGTTTAATGCTTATATACCTCCACAGCCTTTAAGCCTGCTGTAGTGTTCCTCCTTTGAAATGTTGAGTGCTGTTCGTATCAAATGAAATATTTCATGAATAGAACTCAAAATATATGCATTTTTTCTTCAAGTTCTTTGGAGTATAAGTCGTAGCAGCCAAAAAATGCATAACAAAGAAGAAATAATTCCATATAAGTCTCACTTTTTGCAGAAATTTACCAAACAATACTGTAACAAGAACAGATATTTTATCTTAAAAGGCAAATCATAATAACAGAATAGATAACAATAATAAACTGAATTATAACTACTGACACACCTGGGAATTCACTAAATGCTAGTTCTAAACATGTACATAGACCACAGTGTTCACACTGGACAAGCAGGGAGGGGCTTCTCCTTCTTCCACTGTTTACTTGCACATGTCCACCACCTACAACTTGGTGTGAAACATTTAAGCAGTAAAATTAAGCATAAAAAAGGAAACCGTTTGATTAATTGCTGGCATCCTTGCAATGGCAGATATGGATTACCATCATGTCAGTAGAGCGGCCTTGGTTTATGTTTTTTTAAGAAAACAAACAAATGCACATGCTCTCTGGCTCATTTCTGTGTCTTGGTTCACCAGATAAACCAAATTTATGTCCCTAATTGGTCTAGAATTGATTTGTATGTAGAGCCTGAAAGTGATCCTAAAAATGTGAGTAGCTACACGTGAATGTGAGAACTTGCATTTATGTGTTTTTAAAATTTTTATTGAAATTGGCAGCTTGAACAGTCAGTGAATGTAGCATTTAGTTTCATGAAACATAGGAGGAATTTAGCAGTGAAGTTCAATCTGAGAAGGCAGCTGAGGCACAGCTCACCTTCAAAATTAAAAATACTTAAATTCAATAAGATGAATATACTTTTTCGGTTTAAAAAAAAATCAAACATTTATACATATTAGTCATGCCTATTCTATGATTACTTTTTTCTTTGTGGGTTTTCAATGTTTATTCTGTGCAATAGTAGCTAATTTACAAGTTTCCTGATCAAATACTTTCACTTTGTTAATTGAAGAAAATGTTGAAATAAAATTTTTAACAACACACTTTCAATCAAATGGTAAATAAGCTACTCTGTCGGGTTCATATGTTTGTAAATCTGACTGATGACGTCAATGTCTCACCAGCCATGAAACTCACTGCACATCAGTGAAATAAAGTATATTAGCACAAAATAAAAATGTATCGTATAACTGTGGTATTGGGAACATAGTAACAGGTCAACTATTTACTTTACTTCAATTCACATTGAACTTCTTATCCTTTGTGTCACTTTGGAACAATTCCACCAAGCCTGGCGTAGGACTGAGCGGCACTTCTTCTTCTGCAATGCTGTCAGTAGTAAATACTGATACACAAACCTACATCGCCTTCTAGTGGCCATTTTTATTACATACAAGTTGTCCATTAGTATAAGTTGCACCCCTAGTGAAACTATGTAAAAAAGCAACTTATAATCCAAAAAATACAGTAGGCAACATATTTTGCACAACAGCTGGAATTGACTGCAGCGGGCTGTTCATGATCAGAATGAAGATTTCCGCTGTGTCAGTTTTAACCATTCTTTTCTCACATCAGTGGACTTCTGTGGAGCAGAGAAAAAGGATATCAGGCACAGAGAAATCTACTTACACCTTATCTTCAAGCCTTCTTTTTTTTACATGCTGGGAGTCTACCAGGCCCCGGTTTGAAGCTATAACAATCATCTACTGGAGAATCCTGTTAGGTCTAAAGGAAAAAAAGACATTTGGTCATTTTTGTCCATATCAGTATGAGGACATTGTTTCGTGTTGCATCTGGATTTAATTAACATCATGACAGCCACAAATAGATAAGTTTCCCTGAAATGAATGAGGTGTCAACACTGGACGGGCCGCCGTCCTCTTCTAATGACTGCATGCTCTTCTGACAGTCCATAAATCAGACTTTATTATGCAGAAGTGCATTATCTATTTTAACTTGTGTTTTTTAAGGGTGTAGGAAAATTGAAACTCCCGACAGGTTCTCCAGTCAATATTCTGCTTCAGGTTTAAGATGGAAAGTTTGTTCTGCAGGTTTTTCAGTCTCCGCAGCAACAAACCTTAAAATTTTTATTTAAATGCGCTTTTCGCTGGAGGCCTTGTATTTTACAGCAGTTCACTGCCCCTGATTTTCCGCTTGGAGATGGCACTTTACTGAAGGTGTGTTTGAGTGTTTCATTGGGCTTTCTTGTCTCTCCAAAGAGAGCCGTGTTCTCTCCCAAGCAAGTAAAGCCTCCACATTCTTCCGGGATGAACTCCACATTTCCCCTGAGGAGACAAGTGGACTATTTTGTGGAGTCTAAACAGCATGGTTAATGCATTCAGCACTGGCAGGAAGCCTCTGCTTTCTGGCACATAATTTGTAAGTGCCATTCTTGTCTTGCAGCAGCTGAGAGCTCGCTTCTGCCACAATTTCATTCTGCAAAGCTGTCGTTTGATTCAACTTGATTCTTATTGTTTTTGGGTCTTTCAAGTGGGTAAAATTGATATTTTTTGCTATAAACAAAATGTAACAGAAGCCTTCTGTTAAAAATCCCACTCCGATCATTTTCAGATCAATTGTAAAAGTGTTCCCAGTGGTCTTTTAATTACGATCATGCCGTTTTTAGTCAAACTCTAAAAGCTTGTGTTGTGCTTTAGGACATAGTTCCTGTAGAGCGTCAGTTTTCATTAGAAATTCACCTCTGAGTTGTGGGTGGGACTGTTGGAGCAGAGTAAGCCCACCTCCACTTCCCATCATCCATCTGTTTACACTCTCAGACGCTACTTGATGTCCTGATGATTTGAGGGTCGGGCGTGGGCGTCGGTCCAGCTGCAGAATTAGAGAACAGTGGTACAATTTGGGCAAAGAAGATGCGTTACGTCAACAAATCAGGAACTCACTGATGACATGTTCAATGGGTCAGTGGGTGGAGCCCAAAACCAAAATGGAGGAGAATCTGATCGTTTTCAGAATGAACTTTATACTTTTCTTATTTGCATCGAGACAAAAATAAAAAGGTCCAGTTATTTTATTCTCATTTAAATTTTTCTCTCCTTGGTCTAATGCGGGACGGCAAGTCATCGAAGTCACAGAGAGACAGAAGTACCGCTGAAAGCAGTCATCATCCGGGGCAGCTCCTTTAGGGTTGGGCTTCGAAGTTCGGTTCCAAGTAGGAACCGTTATGATTTATGCTGTTCTACCAAAACCGAAAGAAGCTCCTGCAACGGCATTTTGGTGCTTAGTTTCATATTTCTTTTAGGACATGTTAATCACTTCTACTCTGTTCAATACTTTGAAGTTCTAGCTAATCCCTTTGCCTTTCCTGTGATAGTGGGCGGGCTCATATAAACCCGTTGATGGGGCGAACACGAGAGCGAGCATGTGCAGCGCTTAAATGTCAGGCTGCGATCAGATCACAGAAGTTTGACAGGTCGCTGCGTCACATCAGCCAATCAGAAACTCATCTTTGTGCACGTGACATTTTCAGTGACCCGATCAGAGGGTAAAATACTAATCTAAATGAGCTTTTTTGTCCTGTCCCATCACAGCGGTTCTGGCTGCAGACGGGTCTCTTGAACTGTGATAAGACAAGCTCAGGATCACATGTTTGGCAGACGGCGAGCAGCAAATTCGTTGCGCGGCGAAAGAGTGGCGGGCCACCGGTTTGCAGCTTGGAGTTTGGGGAGCTCTAATTTAAAAGGAACAGCTAGCACCTCAAAGAACGATACTCAAAACTTCCATTTTTGACCCGTAGGTCTTAACCATGCGTCAATATGTGACTTGGGAATGAAAATGTGTTGATTTGTGAAGATATAGGCATTATTTTTATTGCTGTAGTACTGAAATTGGCACCAATTAGGAACTGAAACTGAAACCAAAGAACTGCTTAGTTACCGGAACCGAATAAAACCCAACCGGTGCCCAACACTAGCTCCTTCAGCAGACAGGGAACCTCACTTTACTGGAAAAGTCTCTGAATGATCTCATGAGCCCAGACATGGAGATATGATTAATGATGTTTTTGTAGAGCTTTTCAAATTAAATAACCAGATCTCTCAACATCATCCGTGTCTTCCATGCCTTGTAAAGATATACAGACACTGCTGAATGTGGCAATCAGGCTTAAAATATTTAGCAGTAGCTCCTCCCACATGAATCTGGGGCATCTTCTTCTTCTTTTCCTTTCGGCTTTTCCCTTCAGGGGTCGCCACAGCGAATCAGTTTCCTCCATCTAAGCCTGTCTTCAGCATCCTCCACTCTAACACCAGCCACCTTCATGTCTTCATTCACTGCATCCATAAACCTCCTCTTTGGTCTTCCTCTAGACCTCTTTCCTGGCAGCTCTAGACTCAGCATCCTTCTACCAATATATTCACTGTCTCTCCTCTGAACATGTCCAAACCATCTCAGTCTGGCCTCTCTGACTTTATCTCCAAAACCTCTAACATGTGCTGTCCCTCTGATGTATTCATTCCTGATCCTATCCATCCTGGTCACTCCCAAAGAGAACCTCAGCATCTTCATCTCTGCTACCTCCAGCTCTGCTTTCTGTCTTTTCTTCAGTCCCGCTGTTTCTAGTCCAAACAACATGGCTGGTATCACCACAGTCTTGTACACTTTTCCTTTCATTTGTGCTGAAATTTGGGCATCAAGTTTATGAAAACATTTTGAACTAGTGTCAATTTTGACGCGCATCTGAAGAGAGGTTGTCTGAAGGGAGTTTAAAGCGCGAACCTTGTTTCATTTGAACGCAGTATAACATTCCCGATGCAGCAAAAGTCAAGAATACCTGGTCGCAGAAAACAACATGGTCCCAAGATGGAGCCAGAGCATCGCTAGCCCCTAGAAAAACCCCCGAACCAGTTTACACTTAGGGTTAGGGTTACAGTTAGGAATCCTGTACTATAGATGCGCAAATTCAGCTTCCGGCTACAGTTGTGACATTTTCGCTTCTGGCTAATAATGAGTTTAATGTTGTGTTTGGGCGCCATCTTCCCTGCACCACAGAAGTGGCGAACAAAATTGGAGCTATCCAGCCATACAGATATTAAATCAGATGTCAGCTCGGATGAGGAAAACCAAGACATACATGGATAGTCATCTACAAGTGAATGCATCAGAATGGAGCAGAGCAGGGAGCTTGTGGCTGAACACCTACGCTTTTTCCAACTGCATTTTTTCATAATAACAATTCTGATAAATAAATACTGAGAAATGTGATTTTAAGCTTAACTTTCCTTATATATGTCAACCTTATATATGTCAATATAAATGCCACAATAACATGTTAACAACATCGTCTTTAAAGCACCTCGTTTAGACTCTTACTTGTTTCTAAACTACATATTGGAACGATTTCCAAAGCTGTTGTGGAATTTGGGTTGTTTTGTTTGTCTGTTTCAGTAATCTAACCCAATAATTACCCATAAAAGCTGAAGATTAAGACTTGTGTAAGTGCTAACAAACAATTTCAGGCTTTTAGGCGAGCGCCCGACTTGAAAGATTTGCAAGCTCCCCTCTGTGTGATAAAGATAAAAAAAAGAAGATTTTCTTTTAGGATAAGAGAAGAGAAAAACTTCTGAAATCAGACCTCAGTATAAAGATCAAACTTGATGGAGAAGTGATCTTAAAATCACTAATGTGAGCTCTGCACAATCACTTCCCTCGTGTTAATATTGTAGTGCTTCTAATCATGTTAACTTAGATGGGATTGGTTTTGATGCTCAGCCATATTGCATGAAATATTCAAAGGGAGGTGCCCTACATTACTCTGTGAATCTTAATCTTTTATTTTATTTCAGCACACTGGAGGGGAGCGCGGTAACACAGCCTCTCACTTTTAACCAGGCTCAGATGCTAATCTGCTCGTCCCAACATGTAATCACGCTGCAGACAGGAAGCTTCAACATCTCATGACACTCTGTTTACAATCCATCCATGCGTTCTTTGCAACGGGAACGCCTAGGATCGCCAATTAGTGTGTACTGTCAGATGTGTTGAAGCAAAAAGCTTTCTAACAGGATAACAACATGCACGAGCTCACAGCTACAGGGTAGTGATTCTGTGGACTCCTGGAGTTTCTCTTGTCCTGCCAGTCTCTGTATGAGAAGGCTCAAAGTCGCCTCCACCTTCTGAGGAGACGGAAGTCCTTTGGAGAGCGAAGGCTTCTCCTAAGGCTAAAAACAAAGCCGGCATTTGACACATGCTCAACACCTTGGTGTTCACACTGGACAATCAGGGAGGGACTTCTTCCTCTTCGACTACTTGGTGCAAAATGCCAAAGTGATGCAAATCTCACAATCTGGGCACAAAATAAAAACGGTTCATTGATTCATCCTTGTAATGGTGGATATGAATGGAACGTGGATCATTGCTTGGCTGGTGATTCATTAATCAAGCTCTACAATTCACAGATCGAACCACAATTTTTATAAGGGAGATGTGAAGCAGGCGTCTGAATCAGCTTCTATTGATCCAATCGGATGGCTGGATCCCAACCAAAGAATGAGTTCCACATTAAAACTCACCTCTAATTGAGACAGACACCCGCACTGGTACCTAATATTGGCAGGATGGAAAAAGCAACACATGAAATAGAGCACGGCAAAGAAGAATTCCTAGGTCACACATACTGTATGACTCAGATTCCTGACATCCCCCACCCATAAATCCAACATCTCAACGCGAAGGGAATGTTTGGGTCAAAGACGACAACACTCAAACAAAAGGAAATTCTAGATAGTTTTAATCACAAAACATCCATTTGTGTTCTGGACTAAAGTTGAGGAAAACCTTTAAGGGCTCAAAATAAAGACAATGTTATTTTTTAATGGAAAGCTATTTATTATTTTATATGTTTTAAAATGTTGCACACAGGAAGAACAATATTTTCTTTTTGCAAACCTCTGCACCAAGAACACTGGCATACTCCAGTTACTATTCCATCTTTGGTTGTCTCAGAACAGGCCGCTGTCTTCTCACCTGAAAGAGGATGTTTGAGCCGACTGAGTTTACAAACTGCACCAATGAACTCTGTAACTAGAGCCACAACCTCAGAAATGTTTCAGGGGAATCTGCAACCTGATCATCCCCCCAAATATTAGCTTTTTATTTTAGGAGCAGGTGTTGTATTTAGACCTGTTTTTCCTAAATAGATGGATGTAGCATTACCAAAGTCACTGCTGACCAGATATTTAAAGGAAACAGAACCTTCAGACTGAAAATAGTGAGCAGCTATTAGTGAAGATCCTCCTGTTTCCATTCTGGAATGTGTTTTACCCTTACAGTGTAGGACACTTTTTCACACTTTATTTATGACTTCACTATGTTCTAATGGTGAAAATGTGGTTGGTTTATTCATATATTACATTTAAACACGTTTTTTTTGTTCGAAATTGTTTGACCGCAATGCATTGTGGTCTATATCCGCTAATCTAGTGACCATCGATGTATGCAAGTTTTTCACAAAGACTTCTGGGAAATTTCCAGTGCATTCGATTTTGGAATTAGTAGAGTCGGACAGCGCTAAAAATGGCGAACGCATTATATAGAGATTAGGGGGGGAATTCAGACACAACCGCAGACAACGTGACACATTAGCATTAGCCGTGTTAGCTTGTTCACAAAACCTGTAACTCCCAGCCTTGTTTGTAACACATAAAAAACAGACTGATGGCGCTAAAACAAACATTACTGTGACAACGCTAACTCCCACACTTGTTAGTAGTTAACACATAATAAAAACACAGTCAAACACTGCTACACGATAGCCGTGTTCAAACTGTTAGCCACATTAGCATATTTACTATAGCTATAACTTCCAACCTTGTTCAGAGCACATCAAAAACAGAGTTGTAACTCTAAAACAAATGTTACTGTGACTATGCTAACTCTTAACCCTGTTGATAACACAAAGTAAAAAGTCTGACGCCGTAACACGTGAGCCATGTCAAAGCAGCAGTGTTAGCATTTCACATAACCTGTAACTTCCAACTTTATTTGTCCTACATCAAAATACACTGATACTGCTAAAACAAATGTTACTGTGACAACTCCAAACTTACTTAGTAGCACACCAAATTTGTCCAACACCGCTACACGTTAGCCGTCCAACCGCTTTCACAGTAACATATTTTGACAAAGCCCCATGCACCTCTCTAAATCACTTCCACATCGGTAAGCACAATCTCAATTAATCAATTTATAAGGTACTCCGGATTGTAAGGTGCATGGTTGTTTTTTTTTTTTAAATCAAGACTTTTAAGTGCGTTTTTTTAGTGTGGAAAATTCAGTACTGTCTAGCAGACCACACAGGCTGTAAAATAACCAGAGAGCATGAGGTGTGAGTTCTTCTTCCAATTATTTTGTTCCAAACAAAACTCATTTGTAGCAAACTTGCTCCAAATGAAAAGCTGGTGTAACTGCATGATGTTTCCTGAGAATTAGGTTTAATTCAAAGAGTGCAGCATGAAAGCAAATCAAGTCAATTTTTTCAGCATGACCTGCACAATCACAACACGACCAGAGGAACCATATGAAAGTCTTCGGAAAACAAAATGAAACACTTCTTTAGGCAGTGCATCTGAACATAAACTAAACTTAGAATTGTTTGAAATAAATACAAAAATAAGACAAGCTGGTAATGGAGTAAAAGTGATTTTTCATTATTATTGTCACAGGTGGACATTTTAGAATGACTTGGCATGACCTTTCTGGTCTCATCTGTAATCTGAGGTTGCAGCTTGAGCTGTGTGAATTCTTAATGTCAAAACTTAAAATAACCACAGCCAAAAAAAAAATGACACTGGAAAAATAATTGATTGACTAATCAAATCTAGGAGACTAGTTCTTTCTCAGGGACTTTTCTGTAACATCAAACAGACCTGCAGGTAGTTAGGAAAAAAGATCCAAAAGGATTAGTCCTCTGAGAGCAATTATGTGGACGCAGCTCCACAACAACCTGTCCTCTGGCTGTTTGTTAGTGATGTTTCTGTCTGGATGCTGGAGGAGCCCCTACCTGCCCCCCTGGCTACTATTATACCCGAGAACACATTTCAAACGTGTGTGTGTTTTTTTTTTCTTTTTTTAATAAGAAGTCATGACCCCTTTTCACTTAAGAATTTATTGAAAATACAAAAACAGTCTTAAACTGTATTTGTAAATCTGTTTTGTGGCTCTGAGGCTCTGGAGCTTTCAGCACATCAATAACAGACATCAGGCCACGCCGCTCTCTAACCCGACATGAACCTGCAGGTCATTGGCTGAGCTGCTGGTGTCCGTTCTGCAGATTGATGCGAAGGATCATTCAGGCGTGCTACTGCTGCACTAATTGGGATTATTGGGTCATCCATTTTGTACATATAAAAGTGCATAATCAAGATTAAAGGCAGAAAGTATATGCAAAAATAATAATAAATTATATTTTATTGATTTACTGAGAACATATTTTTAGACCTTGTTTGTTCGCATTTATTGCTCAAATAATATTCAGATGACTTGTTTTGCTGATAAATTAAACACACAGAGAGCCAATTACTTTTTATATTTAACTATGTCTTAAATGTGCATATTGCATAGATTATATAATTAATAAAAACTGTTTTGATAGGATTTTGCAACAATGCAAAGTCATTTTAATGTTTCTACAAGAGGATGTTCTGAATCCCTGATGGAAGTATGTGATGAGTTTGCATTAAATCAAGTGGGACCTGGAGGTTGGCTGTCTTTGCTTTCACTTCGCTAAGTGTTTCTGCTGTGCAGTTCAGAAAAAATGTATAATGCTTCTTTTTAGGAATTTTTGAGAGGATGAATAATTGTGATTCAAACCGTAAAAGATTGACTTGCTGGATATTATTTGAGGACACACACACCATGTAGCAGTGGATGCAGTTTAACTTTTACAAGCAGAAAACAGAGTATGGAGGGTATTTATAGCATGTTACTTGATAGAGGACCCCATTAACCAAAATTTATTGTAAAGCTGACATCCCAACACATTCTCATTCCCAAGTTGTAACATACTGATGCATGGTTACAGTCCCCCTCGATGAAAATCCAGTTTTTTGAGTTTTTAACATCTATGTGTGGCATTCTTCTTATGAAAGAGAACAGTTGTAATAAGAAATCAATTTGTTTTTGTATTTTCTAGTTCTTCTTTTATGTTTCTCCTGTTGTGCTGCAGTAGTATTTCTTATGGCTGTATGTCAGTATCTTTGTTTTCTTGGAGCACTACTACAGACATAAAAGTCTGTAAAAGTTTGTGTTCTCAAATTACACTTCTGGGATTTCTGAGTTAACACTTTTTAAATTAAAAAATAATTCAGACAATGAAGGAAACATTTTCTCTCTGGACTGTTTTTGTTCAAAAGCTGCATATTGTCGTATAAAATGTCCTAGTTAATTGTGATTAATCACAATCCTAAAGTGTGAATAACCTGATTTATTTTTTAATTGATTGACAGCGCTACATTCAACACAATCACCACCAAGAACATAACAGACAAACTTTGATCCGCGGCACAACTGTGAGAATGGCTCCTTGATTCAGACTCAGACAGACTCCAGTCTGTGGTTCAGGAAAATAACTCTCATGGGGTAACTAGTGCTCAAACATGGGTCCTCTGTGGCTCACAGCACTGACTAATGACTTATGATACACTAGCTGAGGGTCTGCTCAGGAGTGACAATGACCAGGAGTACAGAGAGGAGATGGAGGAGATGACGGTGTGGTGTGGAGAAAAAAAAACGGGAGAAACAATCCACTCATTCACTGCTGCTCATTAAAAACATGCCTGTGGATGTGGTCAAGAGCGCAAAACTCCTGGTGGACCAAACAGTCGAAGAATGAACCAGAAACCAGAAGCAAACACGTTGCCTATACCTCTGTTTTTTTTCTTCTTCTTTGGGTGTGTTTTTTTCTCTTGCAGGATGAGAGAAGTACACCTCCCTCCCATCCTCACCTCTTTTCATAAAAGTACAGGAGTGTGTTAACCAAGTCTTTTTCTGTCAGATGTGCTAGATTCAGCGCAGTAGACTGGAAGCCCCCGCAGAGAGTGGTAGGGACTGCTGAGTAGTTTACTGGGACTTCTCCTCCTTCCATTCTGGAGGTGGATTCACACCTTCAACAGTAATGTCAGAGAACCCCCACCCCACCCTCCAAATCACCCCCATCTCGCCATGCACTCAAGCTGCAGCCTTCCTGAAAAACATTATTCCAATGCCAGCGACTTCGTTCTTATTTCGCAAAAAAAAAAAAAATTATTTGTGTAGCATAACAAAAAGTTACCATCTTTGCTGCACTATAGGGAGCATTGAAAAGTCTTTTTTTAAACGGCATTGCGCCTAATAATCCGGAGCACCTTTCAAATTCTGGTTGTATTTACTGATGTTGAAGTGATTTACAGAAGTACACGGAGCTCTGTCAAAATGTCCGTCTGTTTTTACAAGTTAGAAACATGGTTGGAAGGTATATATATTCTAACATATAGCAGTGTGGAACTGTATTATTTTATATGTTTCTGACAAGGTTAGGTGTTAGCATGGTCACAGTAACATTTGTTTTAGCGGTATCGGTCTGTTTTACATGTCTTCCAAACAAGGAGATTGAATTATTATACAGATCCTGTGAATGTGCTTACTTGTAGCATGTCATGTCTAAACTCTAGAATTACTATGAATGCAGTTAATAAAGTCAGACTGACAGAATTATCTCTGACTTTTGTCCCACAAGCCTTTTATATGACATCCAGATGACATATCCTGAGTTCCTTACAAATTGATTAATTCTGCTTGTGGTTACTGATGTTGAAGCGATTTTGAGAAACACTTTTAAAGTGTCAATCTGATTTTTCTTTAAAAGTTGAAGCAAGGTTGATGTTATTGAAAACAAGCTAACGCGGCTAACGTGTAGCGGTGTCGGACTGTTTTTTTTTTACATGTTTCTGACAAGGTTGGGCATTAGCATAGCCACAGTAACATTTGTTTTAGCGGTATCGGTCTGTTTTACATGTGTTCCAAACAAGGTGGAGAGTAACAGGTTTGTCAATATGCTAATGTGGCTAACATTCAGCAAACGTACATTTTATTCAAGAAACAACAGTGGGGCCTCATAACCCGGAGTGCCTTCTGTATGGGTAACTTCATGGTACATACTGATTTTGAGAGGTACACAATTCAATTCAATTCAATTCAATTTTATTTATATAGCCCAAAATCACAAAGAGATTTGCCTCATTGGGCTTCAAAATATAAAC
>NC_050514.1:4437998-4449048 GCF_002922805.2 Oryzias melastigma
ATCTTTCATATGAAGACGGGGGCCGCAAATCATCATCCTGCGGGCCGCAGATGGCCCGCGGGCCGCGAGTTTGAGACCCCTGATGTAGTGTATAGAAATAGGTTCTGAGGTTACAGTTAATAAAGTCTAACTAAAAGACTTATTTCTAACTCGTGTCTCACTTCATGCGCCTTTTAGTTTAGTGTGGCTCTTATATGACGGGAATTAGAAAACATTATAATCCAGATTGACTTACATATTGATTAATTCTGGTTATGGTTAGTGGTTATCGATTTTGAGAGGTGCGTGGTGCTCTTTTAGAATGTTAGTCTGTTTTTTTAAAGTACACAGTGCTGTCAAAATGTCTGTTTTTTTTTTTTTGTAGTTCCAAAAAAGTTTATGTTTGTTAAGTTTGTTAATATTCTAACCCCGCTATTGTTTAACAGCGTTGGAATGTGTTTTTAATGCGTTACTAAAAAAGAATGGGAGTTAACGTAGTCACATTAAAGTTTGATGTAGTGTTAGTCTGTTTTTGGCAGGTATTGCAAATGGTGGCATATGTACGCATTTTACTGAGACTGGGCTGAAAAAGCGTACATATGCCACCATTTGGGAAATACCATGTATAATATACGCCAAACCTGTTTTTTGCGTGCATATAATACGCGCGGTCCTAAACGTGTTCAATGGGTTTGACACGTCCCCTGGTGGAGGCGTGAGCATCACAGACAGCCCCACTAACGAACAATCTGCTTTTCTAACCCTAACCATAACCGTAATCCTAACCTTAACCAGGAACGACGTCATTTAGAAAGACCATGTCATCAAAACGAAACCTAAAAAATCGTATATATTGTACGCCGGCACAACCGTGTTTGGCGTATATTATACACAGTATTTCAGAGTGCAAAGTCATGGAATATGAACGCATTTTACTGAGACTGGGCTGTGCAAACCAGGTAGGGAGGTTGTGAATACGCTAATGCGACCAACTTGTAGCAGTGTTTTCTACATGTTGCAAACAAAGTTGGGAGTATCTTCACAGTACATAGCTATGTCAGACTGTGCTTTTTTTTTACTTTTGCTAACAAGGTTGAAAGTTAGCATAGTCACAGTCATGTTTGTTTTTTAGCCGTATCCGTCTGTTTTTTATGTGTTGCAAACAAGATTGGGAGTTACAGGTATGTGTAGTGTGTATAAACACGTTCTAGGGTTACTGAATACAGTTAAAAAAAGTTTAACAGACTTATTTCTGACTCTTTTGTCTCACGTAATGCACCTTATAGTTCGATGCGCTTTATATATTACATAAGTTCAAATATAGACCATTCATTGACAGTGCGCCTTATAATTCAGTGGGTCCTATAGTGAAGAAAATACAATACAGAAACACCAAACAAAGGAACCAAACACAGATGTGAACTACTATAAACAGGCTTTATGATATGGAAAAATGTCTTCCAATTTAAGCATCCTGTTGAGTCTTAACGCTCTTTTGTCATTGGTGAAAGTGAATAAAAAAGACATGGAATATTTCAACTTAACTCAACGACCTACAAATTGCTGGCAGCCTCTCACAAATGTGTGTGCCAGTTTGTGAACAGGCAGAGAATGTCTCATTGTCAGCAGCAGCTGTGAATGCCCTCTTACATCACAACAAGCCCTCCTCATCCCTCTTTTTTCCCTCAGATTTCACCTCTCCACTACGACAGATCTCTGTTTCCTCTCCCCTGCCTTGTGCATTATTCACTCTCATGTTCCAAGACTTTCTCCCGTCTTGTGATTGATCAATAAAACATACCTGCATGCTTGCTCCCTCACCCCTGCATGCTGGGATCGCTCCTGAAGCCAAAAACCAGGAGCTCAAGCTGAGCTGATAAAACGGTTGAGATGGAGGGCTTTTTTTAACCGAGAGAAGGAGATTCTAATCCTGGCCATCACCTGTCAGAGAGGGAGCTGTTTCTAATTTGGTCTGAAACCCTCCATTTCTTTCTTTTTTAATGTATGTTGAGGTTTTCAGGGACAATCCAGGAGTTGAAATCTTTTAGAGCAGTTGTTGCAATGTGTGTGCATGTGGTCCACTTCTAAGAAAAAGCTTGCAGTAGAACATTTTAAATGCACAGAGCAAGATAAAGGTGAATGAAGGGTCACGGCTTAGGAGAATAAAGGATGAACTGAGCACAGTTTTCAGCCCCTTGTGGTTTCCTCAAAGTAAAATGATAAAAATGAAGACCTGTATTCAGCTTTTTGTCGTTTGCAACATCATTTGCATTCATATGATGCTCACACTTGAAGAAATTGTCACGTGAACCGGGTTAGAACACATATGATAGCAAGAACAAATGAAAACCCCAGAGGATGTTTTGCAACCAAACGAAATAGGTCGCGTGTCACAAGAGATACTGGTATTTAGGATAATCTCGGTCTCTATAAACAGAAACTGATAAAACTCCCCAAACAGCTGATCAGATTAGACAAAACTTTTTTTTTTTTAAATGTCACAACAAACTAGGGCTGGGCGATATGGAGAGTTTTATCTCGATACAGATTTTTTCATGTTGGGCAATAGCTCTATATACCACAATATAAACCAAATAACTGCATTTGACAAATTTAAACACTCTGGAGCTCAAAAAGCAAATGTGTATCATCAGCAGGTTGTTAAGATTTAAATATTGATTTCCTATCATACTCTCAACATAACAGATGCACTGAAAATCATGCAACTTGTTTTTTTAAATAACTAAGAAAAGATGTTATGATTTTTTTGTATATATTCACATATAAATCAGTATCCATTTAAAAAAACACAAAACATTAATTCTACAAATAAATTCTAATGTTTTCAGGCTTTACAGAACAAACATTAAGTTATAACAGAATGTTACACATAAATATCTTAGGTTTTTCACTTTTTGAACTTTTTTCAAAATTTCTTTTAAGAAAATTAAATTACATAGAAGTAATTTATAAATGGTATGAAGATGTATCTGTTGTCATCTAAATGTAAACTCAAATTCAAACACGCTGAGAAAAAAATGATTTATTTACCAGAGATTTCCTCATCCTGTCTCCTAAAACACACTGAATTAAATTCTGTCCTTAAAAACATTTTTTTTTAATTTACTACGAATTAGAATTGTTATATTATCTACCACGTGCTAAAATCTGGTCAGTGAAAATATTGTCTGACTATAAACTATTTCGTTTTTACATACATGCTTGTTAGCATTAGCATCATGCTAATGCTACTTCGCGGTCAACAAATCAACACTTCTTACTAAAGGTTTTGTTGCTATAAGTTCAGCTGTCTGTCTTTCAGTTCTGACTGTATCTCCCTTTAAAAATCACCAGATGTTCTGTTGTTTTGTCAACCGATACTGAACCCTAAACGGAAAAGATTAGCGGAAGTGACCGCGGGGCGATGGCGTATTTGTTTGGTGAGGTCCAAAGAATTTGCCAAAATGAGAGCAAATAACTATAAATATTTAGATGCAAATATTTGCTCACCATGTGGTGACTAACTTTTACTCGCCAAAGAGGAGAAAATGCTCGCTACTGACAAGTGTCAATTTTAGACCCTTCAAAATAAAAGTCTATCGCGATAGACTCATTCCTCTGAACAGAAAAAGTTATATCGCAATATCTACCGTTATATCGCCCAGTCCTACAACAAACCTAAACCAAAAAGTGTGTCTGTTAAGCGTCTCCGTCCATCTGCAGCTGCATCATCCCTCCCTTCCACTCACTTGTCCATTTTGGGGTCTGGCTCCAGGCGTTTGCCACTTTTGGCTCTTGCATGGCCCACTTTCTTATGCAGACATGTAGCTCACCCACTTTAGTAGTCTAGTGGTGTTTATAAAGCGTTGCCAGGTTAACGAATAATCCTAAATATTTTCCAAATTGCTTAAATTAGAATGTGGGCTTCTTCTACACCTATGCATCCCATGTTGTGACATGTATTAGTTCCAGGTTTGTTCTTTCGATCATTACTAACACCTTTATGTACCTCATGGCAGAGTGTGACAAATTTATTTTAATGTTCATTGTGTGAGCTCCACTGCCTCACAGCTGAAATGTTCCTGCCAGATTTATCTACTTCACAACATGAGCGCTCCCAGTCGACCTGGTCAAATAAAGCTCTCTGAAACAAACGCTTTGGCAGGAAATGAGCAGGTGGAACCGACTACATTAATAATGACTGCATCCCATTTAATTGAGCCAGTTCCACTAATAGTTTTGCGCATGCTGGTTCTCTCTCTTGTGCCTCATTGCGACACTTGATGAAATAATCTCTTGCGCTTCTGCTTTGCTTGCTATTACGAGAGAATCCGCTGTCTCTGTTTTGCAATAGCAGCAATTCTAACAGATGCAGCAGAAAGATGGTTATTTATGATAGTGTCCCAGTGAATGTCTGTGACCGTTCTGTCTGCAAACACTTGTCAGTGTGCAGCAGACATTTTTCCTTGGCGCAGGGTGAACAGATAACATTAACAAGCACCCCAATATTGTGCCTGTTGGCTCACTCTCAGCTTACCAAGCCACTTAGTGGAATGGACGCGTCCTTACAATGTGTATGACAAGCAGTAATAGCTTATCGAGCTGCTGGAAGAGGTGCAGCAGCGTCGGAGGCATCATTAAAATGGAATTACATAAACAGCTCCCAAAAAGATGACATTTTTATCAGGAAAGGTTTTTATATCAGACAGATTCTGCATTTATTTGTGCTTTATTACAAAAAAAACCTGCAAATAAGCAAAAGACATAAATAATCAGTAAGTTTAAAAAGAGTATTGCACTAATAATGTACTGTATTTTTCACACTTTACTGGATTATAAGGTGCACCATCAATAAATGGTTTAAATTTGTAATATTCTCGTATATAAGGCACTCTGAGCTATAAGACATCTTAAGGGGGACAAAAGAGTCAGAGATAAATCAGGCAGACTTCATTAACTGCATTCATGGTAACTCTAGAAGTTCTTTGTAGCATGTAACACCAGGAGTGGGAATACTACGGGCCGGGGGCCACATGCCGCCCGTTAAACCTTTTAATCTGGCCCACCAAACTGGAATAAATTACTCTGATAAGAATGTTTAATTTTCCCTATTAATCTAGGGTCTACCCATGCAAGACGCACATTGACCTTTGTTTAGGTGCAGGAAGATATTTTGCATTTGAAGATTTTGTTGTTTTATTTTATTTTTTTTGGCTGTCATTTGCATTTTCAGAGTCAGATGGCCCTTTTTCTGATCATTTCAACACCATGAATGCAGCATTTCTCTACGTTTTTCTTTAGGGACATCGATCCATCAATGCAATTAGCACTAAAATGGAAACAAAAATCACATTTTTGAGATTTAAAACCCTAAAACGTTCTTTTTTTTTATTTAAATATTACTGTTCAATCAAAATGAAACCATGATTTTCTCCAGAACCTTTTGTGGCCCACAGGTCAAAAAGTTTGCCCACACCAGCGCTAAACATTACCCAAGTGAATGGCGTGGTGACTGCTCCAGTATAATCAGGGTCAAGTCATTTTGTTGGACACAGTACACCCAAAGTGACACGGTCAGACTGAACCTTGGGACGCGGCGGGTACCCTAACATTAGCCTGGTCCGCGTCTGGTACCCCATTCTGAACCAGTACTGATCTGCGTCCTATATAACCAAGCTCTCTACCAGGTTAAGGTTAGGGTTAGGATGCTGGTGCGGTCAAGGTCCCGGTACCGGAGTGGAAGCTGGGGAGCCTTGATTTAATTGAAACAACCAGCAAGTCAAAAAAAGACAAGTTGGAGACATAAAAAAAGAAAAACTATTTTTAACGCAGAGGGTCCTTAACCACGCAGTATGTGACGACTTGGGAATGACAATGTAACTCTCAACCTTGTTTACAACGTGTAAAAAAAACCGCACTAATAGGCCTTCGCCAGCGATGACAGTAAGCCGGAGTGGCGTTTCGGTAAAAGAATTGGAGGCGGAGCTCTGCTCCAGCTGAAGAGATCAGTTGTGCGGCCGGTTTTCGCTGCATATTCACCTGAAAGTCCCAACTTTATTTGCACCATCAAAAATTATAACTAAAATACCACTAAAACAAACATTATTGTGACTAAACCTTGTTTGTAACACGTAAAAAACACATTCCAACGCTGCTACACTTTAGCTGGATTAGCATATTAGCTATAACACCCAAACAGACTGACATTTTGACGCGGCGCCATGTACCTCTCCAAATCTTTTTTAACATAAGTAGGTACAACCAGAATTCCTCCATGTAGCCTGTAAGGGGCTGTGGATTCTAAAGCGGACTGTTTTTTAATGAAAAAAAAACATTCAGGCTTTTAGTGTGGAATACTGTACTTTGATTCAATTTTTGCAAACCATCCAACTCTACAATGAATATTTGATTGCAACAAAATGATGGCAGATTTCCACCAGGTCAACCGTTTATAACTGCATTGAACAAAAAGACTTTCTGTGCGTTTGCATTTATGTGCTGCAATTTCACATCCATTTTTGGCTAATTTCCCTCTCTTGAGAACCCTGAATCCTAAACAGTGGTGATCTGATATCGCCTTGCAATCATTTTCCCTTTCATGTTAATTTTATCTTTTCCAGCCCTTTTAGAATTTTTTTGGTTTAATTTTTGTAGTCATTTGCACATTGTTGTGCCACATTGTGTTTCCTCAATGGTGTACAGGCACAGAAAAACCTGAAAAAGCCTTGTCCATAATAGTTATTAGTCATTCATTCATACTCATGTTTTATTGTCTTGATGGTATAAGTAAGTTCATCATGTACCGGATCCTTTCAGCTTCTTCTATTCTCTGTGAGTCCTTTCTTGCTGTTTCAAAAGATCCTTTTTTCTTACCTTCAGAATAGTTTGTTTCTTCATCTCAGGAAGATCATCGTAACGTCTTCTTCTTCATTCATTGGCCACTCTCTTTAGCAAATCATCTGCCTCCATCTAATGCTACATTGTACACTGTAACATACCTTCAAGCAGTTACTCACAATGAAAAGTCAATATAAATACACTTAAATGAGCATTTCGGACTCCCACTTTTAAAACTTTTACGTTCTCGCATAGCTACGTAAGTATTTAAAGACCATTTTCGGGCTCTAAGTACAAAACACGTGGCCATTGTTTTCAAGTTTATTACAGTTAAAGTCCCATTATATGTCATGACTAGGTCAGTGAAATATGTTCACCGCGTTTGACCCTTCCCCTGGGGGAGCGGTGAGCTGCAGACACAGCTCGGTTTATTCAATAATTAAATGCTTACATTCTGTCAAAACACCTGGTCTCTTACATTTTGGGTCCCACACCCCCAGTTCAATACATTCTAATTCCCAAGTCGTTACTTTTTGATGCATGGTTAAGAACCCCTCCACATAAAAAACTGACATTTTGGGTGTCCCCAAATCATCGTTTTTTTGACTTGCTGGCTGTTCCAGTTAAACCAAGGCTCCGCAACCTGCGGGCCAAAAACCAGTACTGGGACGTGGACTGCAGTGGTACCCTAACCCGTTACTGGACGTACCTGTTCTGGAAACGGTTCTGAACACAGACCGGGCTAGCATTAAGGCACTGGGTAAGGGTATTAGGTTAGGGTACCGGTACCAGCAGCTTCTCGAAGTTCAGTCCGCGTCCAGTACCGTGTCTGATGTAACGAATGGATCCCTGATGTAAGTGGAACAGCCAGCACGTAAAAAAAAGAGTTGGGGACGCCCAAGTTGTCAAAAATTGTTGTGGAACAGTCTATAGTCGTGTGTCAATATGTGAGAACTTGGGAATGAGAATGTGTAGTCCAGTTTCTGACATTCTTCTGCATCGTCCTCGTTCACACCAACTGCTTTCAAGTCCTTCTTCACTACATCCATGAACCTCCTCTTTGGTCCTCCTCTAGGCCTCTTACCCGGTAGTTCCAACCTCAGCATCTATTTACCAACATCAGCTCTGTTCCTCCTCTAAATTTGTCCAAAACATCTCAGTTTGCTTCCCTACCTTCATGTCTGAAACTTCTGCATGAGCTGTTCCTCTGATGGATTCATTTCTCGTCACTCCTGTCTCTTTCTCACAGCCTCTAAACCGCTCTCACCACAGTCTTCTAAACCTTTCCTTTCATTCTCGCTCACACTCTTTCCCACACTCTCTGGACTGCTGACCTTAAATATTGAAAGTCCTCCACCGTCTTCACCTTTGCTCCCTGTAACCTCACCGTTTCACTTGAGTCCCTCTTATTTACACACAGTCTGTTTTCTTGCAGCTGACCTTCATTCCTCTCCTTTCCAGAGCAAACCTCCACCTCTGTACATGATCTGCTCCGGACTCTCACTACACATCACAATGTCATCTGCAAACATGACGGTCCACAGAGATCCTTGTCTAACCTCATCTGTCAGTATGTCCATCACCACAGCAACAAGAAGCTGATTCTTGGTGTACCTCCAGCTCGACCTCCTCTGTCACACCTACTGCACATCTCACTGCTGTGTTATAGCCCTCATACCTGAACAATTTTTATGTATTTATCTTCCTTCTCTCCTCTCTCTGTTTTCACACATGACTTTCTCATCTACAAAGACACAATAAAGGTTCATCTGAGCTTCTTTCGTTTTCTCCAGTAGCATCCTCAAAGACCCCATCCATAGTTCTCCTTCTTGGCATGAAACCACACTGTTGCTCACAAATGCTCACTTCTAACCACAGTCATGGTACCACTTCTCTTTCCTATAACTCCATTGTGTGACTCATCAGCTTTATTCACTTATGCTGCATTCCTCAGGCAACCTCTTATTCTACAACATCTTGTTTAATAGACGAGTAAGAAAAGTCACACACTTCCATTCCTCCACATGAATGCTGTCAGGACCAGCTGCCCTTCCACTTCAGTGTCCTCCTCTTTCTGATCTTCGCTATTTCCTCTCTACAAAAGGCTACTTCATCCTCTCTGTACTCTCCAACATTTAACTCATTCATCCTCATTGTTGTTACTTAGTAACAAATTCAGGCCGAGAGAGCCAACACAAACATTAAAACTTTATTTTGTGTATCATGTTTTCATGTGATGTTATTTGTACTGCTGCTCATTCCTGTTTAATTTCTTTTTTGAATTTGAAGTATTCACACATTTTTGCATTTTAAACTTTGAGAAATTTAAATTTAGTAGCGAAAACTTAAAATGTACTTATAAAAAAAGATATCTAGATGCATTTGACACTAGGTTCACATTGGAATGCAGCATTCGCTCTCTCCTGTCATTCACACCAGATGCGCATTTTTCCGCGACAAGGACTTGTTTTTGCCATAATGGGTAAATTAATAACCTAAAAATATTACCCTACTACCCCAACAAAATCTTGAATATTACCCAAAAAATGGATACATTATTCAGGAGTCCTCAACCCATAGGACTCATACCAGTACCCACTTTGGTCCCACGTCCACTACCGTGTCCGAAGGTTGCACGTCAAAAAACGACAAGTTGTGGACACCCAAAATGTCAAAAAGTGTTGCAGAAGGGGCCTGAACCAGACGTCCATATATGATGAGTTGGGAGGGAAAATGTGTAGGCAGCACAAGTGAAAGCAGAAAATAAATCATTCCAGTGCTACAGCAGCAAGGCCTTGAGGTCCAACCTGTTCAGCATCTGAGATTTTTCTCTGTTCCAACCCAATACATTTTTCTGATTCATCCCCTTGTTAAAAATAATGCTTCCAACTGTGATCCGACACAAATACAAGTCCCGTTGTATACTCGCAAGTGCTGAATTTTTTATTCATGTGTAAAATTTGCATGTCCGAAAACAAACATTTTACATGAATGATAGATGCGGGCTTGTGAGTGTGAGGATTCTCTGTCAGTGGGGAGATTGGGGGGAAAAAGCACAAAAATCAGCTTTAATTAGTGCTTGAAAACCATGCATGACACAGAGTCCATGTCCTGACACCTCCCTATAAATGGGAGAACATAATTAAACAATCCATGAACTTGTTTCAACCTTTATTTAACATAATTAGAGAAGAAAAGAAATCCACTTTGCAATAAAAAAGTCTAACAGAACTGGAGGGAGTAAAAGGATGTTTGCTACTTTTATACCAATATGTAAAATGTGCACTGAACCACTGAGCCGTGTGGGTGGGTTCCAGATACCTGCCCCTTTTCTCCTCCTGCTTGAGAATCAGATGATGGGAATAAAAGGTTTGTCTTGGGGTCTCTTCACTGCATCTCTCCCACTGGTCTTCCCTACATCTCTGCTCTTCTCGTCCCCTCCCCTGCAGGCGTTCTTCAGTTCTCTTGGTTTGCTTTATTCCCCATCACACTCTTGTAGCAACTCACATTGACATTTCATACTATTTTATTGACTATTATTCTTGATTAAATACTTTGTGCGTGCAAAAGCAGTCTTCATCTCCCTTCAAAACAAATTGGGGGCTCGTCCGGGATTTGAACCCAAGACTTCTTGCACTCAAAGCAAGACAAGCACAGATCATATAAATGTGTGTTTTTGTGTTTCTTTGATTAAATTTGTTAACATTTACAAAGCTCAAAGGGGTTATCTGCCGCAGTTTCACCAACGCGATGATCACGATTTATTCAGCTTGAAACGGAACAAGGTTAAGCATAATGCTGAACACAAAGGAGTGATGTGACCGTGTGAAAGACACAGCAAGCTGACACTGTTGGTTTTTTTCAGGAAATTTTTCTAGTCAAACAAGAAAATCAATTTTAGTTTGCCCCACCGGGTCCCACACTTCACCAGCATCTTCTTTTTTCTGTTTACTGAACACACCTCAACAACCAGTGATGCTGTTGGTTGTATTTTCTATCTGAAACACAGGATTTGGAGAAGAAATATATTTGACATGTCTACTTTTCAACAACAACCACAAACTTTTCAAGAAAATATACTTTTTATGGCTAAAATTGTCCTCTAAAATGTTTAAATGCTTATAAGTCAATCACTGCCCCCGAAACCTAAAAACTCTTTGGTCCAAATCCTTGATATGAAATGGGATGTACTCACAGGCAGCATTTCATATTAAAATAATTACTTATTTAAAAA
>NC_050514.1:4449071-4450762 GCF_002922805.2 Oryzias melastigma
ATATATATATATATATATATATATATATATATATATATATATATATACTTTACAATCTACCAATAGCACATGTAAACCATTTACAAATTTGAAAGGATTTGGTTTGTTAGATTTAGTCCAGCATCAGTAATGATTGGATAGTTTAACTACAAATTCAGATTTTGACACTTTTTAAGTGTGGATATCTGAGATGAAACATTTATGCGTAGCTTTGGTTGCCTGGCTCCAGCTCCTCCTCTCCCTTTTTGCCTCATTCTCCGCCTGCAACCAAGTTCATTCCTTCCACCCTGCCTCCATATTCAGCTGCTGCACTCCCTGATTCTGTCAGGAAGTTCTTGGGTTTTTCTGATGTGATCTCCACAGTAAAAACAAGCCCCTAGAAAAAAAAGCCCCAAATTCCCTAAAAAGCAAAAAAAAAAAGAAAAATGCTGTCAATGGAGATTTTAAAAAAGGTCTTATTAAGAATTCTTATTTAAAACATTTTTTCTCAGAATGAAATTATTTTACTATTGAAAAAAAAAATGTTTTGATAAAACTATTTTCTAAAAAATAAGACATTGTGGTGCAGCATGAGGGCGGTCAACCGCTGACTGGAATTATTGCAGGTTCGATGGGTCTGTGACTGTAAAGCGCTTTGGGCCTTCGGGAAAGGTAGAAAAACACTTTACAAGTACAGAGTTCCACTGTTTATTCACCTATTTGCAGATTTTTTGTTTCAACCATGTGTCTCTTCCAGTTTCTCAAAAAAACTCAAACAAATCAAGACACTTGTATGAATTTTTTGCATCTGATGGAAGTCCTGAAGTGTATCTCTGCAGAAATGAAGAGCCCGCCAACAATATCTTTTGGCCCACCAAGTTGTAGCTGCAGAGGCCGTGGAGTGTTTAGTTAAAACCCCTTACCTGTTTCCCATTGATTCTCTATAGTGTTGCCAAATTATACGGCTGTAAAATACTTTCACCCTCCGGGTGGCGCTGTTAGCTCTTTCTTTGCCTGCGGCGATGGATGAAAAAAAACCCTAGTGACTCGGGCCTGAGCTTGTTAAAAATTGCCAAGAGCCTTCACGGTCACTTCCGATGGTTTTGGTGGCCTTTTTTAGCTAGCCAGGATGGAGCGACGAAGCCAAACGGATAAAGTCCAAAGACCAGCTCCACAACTCTCATTAGGATCCCAGTTAGCTGTTTTCATTGGAAGAAAGTTTGTTTTTAATTGCTCCTGTTTTGCAATAAAAATGGATTTGCTGTTAAAAGTTTCAAGGGGAAATGTTACTTTTTATTCTACACAAACAAAATAATTTAATTTATTTTAGTTTAATAAATTAACCATATTCTTTATTTTTTTCTTTTATTTCATGACATGCAAAACAATATTGTATTTGGCCCGTGGACAGGGATCCCATTTAGATTTTGGTCCTTCAAGCAAAAAAGTTTGGGCACCCCTGGTATACACTGTTTACCATTTTTTCTTAAATCAAGGGTTGCTCTGATTTCTTCAGATTGACTTTTTGCACTGTATGTATCTCTGGATCTTGTGGTTTTTAAGCTATAATTCTTACCTGACCACAATCTGGAATTCTCTTGTCTTTACCTCAGATCTAATGTGAGCCTCTCATGATTTAAACCTCCTTGTTACAGCCTAGGTCAATCCAGACAAGGGCTCGTAGGTTACATTCACACCACCCTTAGTGTTTA
>NC_050514.1:4450800-4476427 GCF_002922805.2 Oryzias melastigma
TTGCTGTTAAAAGTTTCAAGGGGAAATGTTACTTTTTATTCTACACAAACAAAATAATTTAATTTATTTTAGTTTAATAAATTAACCATATTCTTTATTTTGGTGGAAATGAAGCTCTAAAGAGAAAAAGTCTGAAGCAAGATTTGAACCACTTTGACATTTCACACCAAACCTCATCCAACTTTAGGTGGTGGACATGCTAGTAAACACTAGCAAAATAAAAGTAACAAAAAGAAAAGCCCCTCTGTGATTGGCTAAAGTGAATGCTATGGGCGAAACACTTGTTTAAGAAACTGTTTTGGATTTTGTCATTGGTTTGTTCACGTGTTCTTAGACCCTCCCAGATATTACTTCACTGTCACCTCTCTTCTTGAACTGGATCCCTACACTGGGCAACCCTTGCTTGTCTCTATCTAGATGCCTGATCTTTTACTGAACTTCATCAATCTGTATCCCATTACAACAGCATGATACTTGTCCTCCAGTTTTCCAACGCTTGTCCTCCTTCAGGGTCACAGTCCCTCTGGCATTACGTTCCTGCTCAGCTCCAGCCCAGGCGCCGTCTCCACCTCTGAAAATAAATCAGTCCTTATTCTGAGACTTTGCTCCCTGGGGTCCAGTTTTTGTTGCATCCTAGTTCCTGACAAAGGTTATATTTCTGGATTCATCAGCTACCTGGCCCGCCTGCAATACTAAATCTGCTGGTTCTCTCAGGGTTTTCCAATATTTATAGATAGGAGTAGAGACAATGAATTGGAGGAAGAGAAACCACAGAAAAAAAAATAATAAAAGAAGAGATCATCTTGCTTTGTTTTCTTTATTCAAATCGAAACAAGTTTATTCTTTTCTTTTTTTAAAATCAGGGTATTCTTATATTACTTGAGACTGCAAGATGGACACATAATTTTTAAGGAGAGTTTATGGAAGGATCTGATTTCCCTATTCTCAAGCTCCTGCTTCCATTCCGTTTGAGGATAATTGAGGATAATTTTAATTGGAGAAGAAAAAAAAAGGGCCCGTAAGTTAGAAGTTGATTATTGGATGCAGGAGGAAGAAAAGCTCTAAAGCCGAAGCAGCAGGAGCTACAGTGATTATTTATTTATCCAATTATTTACTGACATTCTTGTGAAAAAGCAGCCAGCAGGAAGCCCAAAGACAGCTTTTATGAAAGACTAATCTTCATGGTCTTTGGACCCAAAAGCAGAGCTGCAAAAGAGAGGCAAGAAAAAGGGGTATTTGTGGCTGACAAGCAGCTTCTAATGAGATGAAAACATGAGCTGCCATCTTGTAACTAGAAAATGCTCATGCTTTCTCTATGTCTGCCAGTAATTGTGGTAGAATTGATCAGATTTCTGTTTCATTCCTTTATTTCCATGTCTAATTAGCATGTCCGGATATGGGGACGGGCAAAAATCAAAGTTACGTATCTAACTACGGTTCTATGAATCCCGGATGACCGCCAGAGCTCCCGGTCTCTCTGGTTCCTTGTGTTCTCGCGAGGCGCATTGGGACCGGGCTCCTGGTGCCAAGTGACTTTATAGCCTCACGTGGGGTCGCCAGGAGGTCACAGGTGACTTTGTTGTCATTAAATTCTCAACGCTGGTGGTCAGGAACGTATGGACGGACAAAAAGAAAAAAAGACTTGCTCTCCCTGATAGTCTACCTGGCTAAATGTGGGTCTGCTAATCAGGAGGCTGAAAGAAAGAGGAGGTTCATGAATGGAGTAAAGGAGGATGTGAGGATGATTGGGTGAGGTGGGGGGTTAGGAAGTGGATGATTGGCTGTGGCGAGCAACTGAGAGATAAAGAAGAAACTGTTACAGCTAGAGTTCAATAACCCAAATGCAGAGAAGGCTTGGATGCAGAAGGACAAATCAGGGCTTATTGAATGGCACGTGTCAGAAATGTCTTAAGAAAAATATTTCTCTCATAGGTTGTCAGTTGTGACTAAAAAAACTACTCCATTGACATTTGTCTTTTGTGTTTTAACATGTTCTTGTAGCATTTTTCTCATAATGAAGGACCTATATAAAATAACTTACAATTAAAACTTTATTTTCTGAGTATTTCTTATTTAAAATTGCATTGGATCAGAAAACTGGATGCTTGAAAAAGCTCAGACTAATAATCCAGCTACTGAAATGGGCGTGTCAAAGTCTCCCACAACTTTATGTGAAATTCCATAAAAAGAAAATTATGTGGATAAATGAAATCAACCAAATGATTCTATAAGACATACATTTTTGCTCATTGAAGAAAAGAAGTCAACCTTTTTTACACATATTTTTTAAAATAAAAAAGTGTTTCAGAAACAAAAAAGAAAAAAAACACTTTCTTCTAATGTGTACATACATTTTAACTGGTAAATGTATATCCGTGTAAAATGCAGCCTGTTTCCATTCCATCCATTCATGATGTGACGATTTGATAAAGTCATTTTTCTTGGCTGACATTTGAAATATTTGCTTTGCAACAGCAGTATGTGTTTACTTCATTCCATTTCCTCTACTGACTATTTTCATGTCTGCTGTAATTCAAGCTTGTTGATGGTTACAAGCTCTTTATGCTTGGAAATGCCATTTCCCACTTCACAGGTACACTTACGCGTTTTCAGCAGATGAGGAATATATGGGAATCTTTGTATAAATATTAATTATATAAAAGCTTTTAGAGTTGCATAGCAAAAGGGAACATCTTTGCCTTGCTATTGTAATGTGTTTATCATTCAGCTGTTCTCTATTTGTGCTGCAATAGCAACCCAAAGTAAAGCTAAAGTCACACCTGCCCTTACGGGTGGATCTGGGCTGTCTGAAAAATAATGGGCAAACCTGGTGACCCACAGGAAATATCAAAATGTAGGCCACTTGGTCAGCCTTTAAGCTATGTACACACAGAGCATTTGCTGTGTGCACTAAATGCTCATTCATGGTGTTCACACTAGACAAGCAAGGAGGGGCTACTTACTCATTTTACTAACACAGTTGGAAGAGGCTGGTTTGAAATGTTGAAGCCTGCAAATCTTACAATTTTGGCAAAAAAATTTAAAACTGATGGGTTAATTGCAGGTGTCCTCAGAATAGTACATACGCATTACTGTCATGTCAGGAGAGTGACCATGGTTAATCTTTATTTGAAGATCAAACGCCAAAGTTAACAGGCTTGTTGCAGTGACTGGGCTCACCAAATAAACCAAATCCATACGTCACTATCAAATCAGAGTCCCTGATTGGTCAAAGTCCAAACTGATTTAACTTTCAACGCTTGTTCAGTTTTATGTAAAGCTAAAAAAATAGAGGTACAAACATGTGTAGCTACACGTGAACCTGAAACACAGACGTTTTCAGGCTCATCACCGTCTCTGGATTCATCAGATTACAGAAATCCATGCGTCACTACCAATTCCCTGATTGTTCACAGTTCAACCTGGTGTAATCAATGTATTCTCACTTCCAACTTGTCACATATTGACGCTTGATTAAGAACCCTCCGTGTCAAAAATTGTCACATTTTTGGTGTCTCCAACTTCTTGTTTTTTTGACGTGCTGGCTGTTCCCAATAAATAATGGGTCCCCAACCTCCGGTCTGCAAACCGGAACCGGTCCAGTATTGGCAATGGTACCCTAACCCAGTACTGGTACCGGTTTGCTCCTGGTACCGTGTCTAGTACTGGTTTAGGTCCGGTACAATGTCTGGTACCGCGTCCAGAACCAGGTTAGGGTACCAGTAGTGGGTTTGGGTACAGGTATTGGACGCGTCTCAAGGACCAGTCCGCGTCTGGTACCACTTCCCGAGGGTTATAGACCCTTGATTTTACGAACAGCCAGCGCATCAAAGAACTATGAGTTGGGGACACCCAAAACATCCGTTTTTGACACGTAGGGGTCCTTAATCAAACATCAATAAGTGACAACTTGGGGATGAGAATGTGTTGATTTAACTGTCAATGTTTGCTTAATGGCTACACATTTGTACAAAGGGCCAAAAACGGTTATAAAAAATTAAGTAGCTACACACCAACGCTAAAGTTTTGATTGCGAAAACCTAAAAAGCGGGTCAACCCCTGTACGCATGCATATACTTGTATAGTGCTTTTCTACTTTTCTTGAAGTCACAGACCCATTCACACACTGATGGCGGCTCAGCTACCAAATACTAGCACCAACCTTCCATCAGAGGCAGTTTGGGGTTCATTGTCTTGCCCAAGGATACATCAACACATGGACAAGTAAGGCGGGAATCAAACCTGCAATCTTCCAATCAGGAGTCGACCGCCCTATCGCTGCACTACAAAGGCATAATTTGGATCAAAATCTCAAGACCAGCTTCCATTGCACCAAAGTCCATTAAATATTATAGAGCAATAAACTTTTTTACGTTTGAAACTCCAAAAACTGTGCAAATTAATCTAGGATCCTTACTTTTTAAGGTTCCCCGGCTGGGCATTATCTCTATCTGACTTCACGGGTCATGCCTACAATGCTTCCATCCATTTAGCTGCACAGGAACTTTTACTGTTTGAGCTGTGCATTGTTTAAGGACATAGAAAGTAGAGGAAACACAAAGAAATTGTGAACAAAATGCAGACGCGGTTCAAGCTACTTGACTGGACTTTCAATTGCAGGCTAAAACATTTAAGTATTTTCTGTCCTGTGGGGCTATTTAATCACAGCATGTCTCTGGTGTGCTCTTTTCCTGGATTATGCTTGACAGTGCAATATATAAAAAAAACACACACTAAAGAGGAGAGTTCAAAGACTGCAGATGAATCTTTGTCGTTGGACCTTGGAGGGAAATTGCCCCAGGCCAGTCTCAAGGCTCCTGCCACAGCGCCGAACATTAGCATTCTTTTGACTCCGCAGTCTTGAAAGACAAAAAATTCTAATGCAAATGCAGCCAATAAATAAGACATACACCTGGGCAGTGCTTTTCCTCAGGTGAATCTAATTAATACTTGATTAGTTGAGTAATTCAACAAGGTAATAACTTCAAATCAGGTTTTCAAGTTTTAAACATGTTGTGGAAAAACTCAATGTAATCAGATTTTAAAGACCCACTCGGATGAAAATTGTGTTTTAATATATTCTTGTGGCAATGTTCTCATGATGAAAGATGTATATGAAGAAAATTGAATTCAAAATTGCATTTCTTTGTTCAAATTGTTGTGAATCAGGAGCAGAGGAAGAAATACTGTTGGTAAAAAGTTGTAGCAGTGACGTAGAAGCTACAATCCGCGGGCCACAAACACCCTGCTCCACTCCAATAATCCAGCTGTCTAAGCAGCATCAGGCACACCTGTGAGATGGGATGGATACCTCAATAGAGGAGAAGTGCCAGAAAAGACAGATTTTGGGTATGTCCGAGTTCCTTCCTTACTCACTATATAGCGCGTTCGCCATTTTCTAGTGCTGTCCGAATCTACTGTTCCAAAATCAAGTGCTCTATAAATTTCCCAGAAGTCTTTGTGCAAAACTAGCATGCATCAATGTTCACTACATTAGCGAGATGGATGGGAAGTGGGGGTGGGCTTATTTTGTGCCAACGGTCCCACCCACAACTCAAAGGGGGAAATCTAAGGAACTGTAGAAACGATGTCCTTAAATAACAAACGTTTTTTGATTTTAGCTAAAAACGCTGTAATCATAAATAAAAGACCACTGAGAACACTTTGATGATCAGAGTAGGACTTTAAGCAGCTTGATAGTTTCCACTTGAGGAAATGACGACATGACATGTTCTGGTTTGTCAAGCCAAAACATTTAATACACATCATGGCAGGAGACATGCACTTGCAAACCGTCACACAGTGCACTTTTCTTCACCGGAGCTCCCACACTGAAAACACATAGAAATTTTGAAATAATTTAAAAGAAAGCTCTTATTAAAAACAGCGTTACACAGTTTTTTTTAATAGATGTTTATAGTACTGTTTTGGAAAATGTATCACAGAAAAAAGCTATTAACACAGAGCAAAACTGAGAAAAAACACAGACGCTGCGCTGGCTGATGGTTAGCAGAAAAACGGAGCCGACATCCCAGATCAAATGTTGCGGGGAGGACAAGCCTCGGAAAGAAGAGTCTGTCAATGCGGAGGGGTGGCGAGGAAGGGGAAGGGGGGATCTATACATGTCCATCTCTAATGAGAAAACAATCCAAGTGCGCTGAAGGGCAGAAGGGTCGGCTGCTAGGCGTAGAATGTTTCCACTTTCACTGCCTGGCAGAACATTGTCATAGAGAAGACGAGACCCAGGATCTGCAGCGACACAAGAGACATTTCAGAAGTTAATGGGATCACATGTCCCCTGTGGACATTTGAGCACAAATTCATGGTTCTTACGCTCATTTCCTTAATTATATGTGATCAACAATGCCCAAAAAATACACATTTTGAATTTCTTTTTAGACACAAGAGACTAATCACTTAACTTCTGTCCTCACAACCTGCTCTGGTAAAATATTACACATTTCGTTTTAGGAGTGTAATGGATTACCAAACTCACAGTTCAGATTATGTCACAGTTTTAAGGTTTACCGTTCGGATAATTTTTTGGATCAGTAAAAAGAAAAAAGCAAGATAAAAGCCCCAAAACCTTTTTTTAAAAAAGCTTCAAAACATAAATAAAGTACTTGAAAGCACAAATACACTCACACACACACACATATTACATCAAAACATTTGCTCTTTGAGGCCCATTTATGAAAACAAAACATCTTCGTACACAAACAAAACATGTCATTTCTGATTACATTTACATGTCTTGAGACCAAATCTACAGAGACTGAGACAAAAGAAGGCTTGAAAATAGTTTAGAAAATACCAAATCTGTTTGGAGTAACCACAAAAATGCACATTTCTCTTGTCCCACCCCCCTAAAGCCCAAATTAAAATAAACAGTTAAAAAATATATTTTTGGTATTAATTGTTTTATGGAAATTGTGGGAAGATTTCAATATTTCAAACAATAATAACTATCCGTAGAACCTGTGCAGGTGAGGCCCTGCCTGCTTTTCCTGATGATTTTTGATCCCTTTTGCTTGCCATACTGCCGTCCCATGACCGCATGTCACTGTTACAGAGGGGGGAGTGAATTTCTCCTGTGCAGAGAGATTCTCTGAACCCAGAACCTGCTTTTATTCAGCTCTTCAAAATAAATAAACCTGATCTTATCTTCCTTCATGATGAGGTTGAGAGACGGTTTTGACTGAAGCTCCTCCCACACAGGGCGGGAGCTTCAGGTTAACACCCTTTTGGAAAGCCGTCAAGCAGCATCTTTGACGCTTGTTAAAACAAAGACAATGTACATGAATTTGATCCGAATTGCATTAGATGTGAACGGTGCGAGGAGGTGGCGGGGTCCGCAGTACACGTATGTGTTAAACTGTGTCTAGTGATCCATTGCACTGCTATTTCGTTCCAGCTCACGTAACATTTACCTTTACGCGTCTGCAATATCAAAATGGTTTGTTTATATCATTTACAAGATCACAATGATTAGGTGTTACAGTTTTGTGTAACAGATTATTTAAATATCGTTTTGTTCTGAAAAGATGCTGTTTGATTCTTTTTTTCCTGAGGCCTGTAAATCCTCACAACAACAATATTAATCAGAGTTGTGTAATTTGAAGAACTCCCTTTGGGGATTCAATGTCAAAGTACAACACTGCAGCTGGCTTGAGTAATACTATAAATAGAACTTTTCAGAAAATAGTTTTTTCCTTTTTTTTAACAGGCGCTCATTGCAATAAAGCCATCGAGGCAGCTATTTATATTTCAGACTAACTTACTTTTAGGCTGGGGCGCCGAAAAGGGAGGTAAAAGTGGCTGATTCTAGGGGCCCAGACTGAGGGGAGTCCCACAGAGGCTACTAATGCAAATTTGCTGCTGTGTTAGTGGCTCTATAAAAATTATTTTCATGGGGCCCAAAGTTCCCTAGCGGCAACCTCAAGTTTCAATGTCAAGTCAACGCGGTTTGAGGTCTTGAGGCAATATTTGGCAACACATTCTCATTCCCAAGTCGTCGCATTTTGACGCATGGTTAAGGCCCTCCAACCCCGCGTCACTTTTTGACGTTTTGGGAATCCTCACCTCTTCATTTTTTGACATGCTGGCTGATCCCAATAAATCAGGGGTCCGGTCATTTTGTCGGACTTGGTATAAGACACCAACCGAACCTTGGAATGTAGCCGATTTGAGTTCGATACGAGGTTACGGTTAGGGTTAGAATACCGGTTCGGTCCTCGTCCCGGAGGTTGAGAAGCCTTGATTTAATTGAAACAGCCAGGACATCAAAAAAACGACACCCAAAATGTCATTTTTTGACACAGAGGGTCCCTAATTATGCGTCAAAATGTCACAACTTGGGAATGAGAATGTTTTGCATTCGGGCGTCAGGCGTGATGCGGCGAGATTGACGTGGCACGTCAACCAATCAGGCACTCAGCTTTGGGCACCTGACGTTTTTTGGCCGCTCTATGCAAGGATTTTTGTCAATTTCCTTAACGCGCTGAGACCGCGAGGTTGCTGGAGTCCATGACGACTACTATTGGGTGAAGCCGGGATACGCCCTGGACGAGTTGCAAGCCTGTCACAGAGCCCATGGAGCCAGAGCGCTACTCTAGCCAGCCGCCCGGTGGACAGCATAGCTAGCATGCGGTGGAGCTTACTATGTTGCCCCGCCAGGGGTTGGATACCCGGCAGACAGAAATCCGCTGCGATTGCAGTGGCCACGGCGCTCTAGCTCCACAGGCTTATAATGTTTTATTTATTTCCAATCAAGACAATAACAAAAAGATCCTGCAGTTTTATTTCTATTCACCCCCTCTCTGGAGAGAGAGGTTCTGAATGATCTGTTGGACCCAGGCATGGCTTGCTGGTGCCTCTGTAAAGCTCTCCAAAACTTATAAACCCCATCTACTCGCTCAACATCATCCATGTTTTCCATGATGTGGTCAACAAATGAAGTTCTTGTGCGGTTCCTCCACAGACACGGCGTCAAGTTGTCAAGCTGTAAATTTGACGCTTCAAAAGAGAGGTGGCAGACACAAATGTGACCCCTGCTGCGCCAGAGGTGAATGCTACATCAGGCTTTTTCATTTACAGTTCCAAAGTTTTCAACAAAAATCTATAAGTTCATCTATTGGATCAGATGAGTGTAGATTCCATGAAGGTTGTGAGAAAAGATTGAAGCACGTGTGTGAGTGAAATGTATAAGAATGTGTGGACGGACGTCTCGACTGTCCCGCAGACTCTGGCTGTTGGATGCAGACTTTTGGAGTACTAGGCAAACAGAGGTTTTTTCTGATTTTTTTATTTCTCGGCTCTCTCTGCAGATTCTTGATCGGACTGGGATCTGGGGAGTGAACAGGCCGGGTCAATACTATAAGCTTTCTGTCTTTTTCTTCAAGCTGTTTCTGAGCGGTTTTAGTTGTGTGCTGGCTTTTGTCCTCCTGGAGGAAGCTAATGCTGCCGGCGTGTGCAGTTTCTGTCGAACAGCATGGCGCCTTTTCAGCAGCAGTCATTTAAGGGTAGGGGGGGGTTCATGTCAAAGCAAAGCCAAGGCAATGTCAGAGCCTGAGACTTCCCAGCAGAAATCCTCACTGCAACAAGATTGCCACTCGTTCAATCTGATTGAGCTTGACTGGTTCAACTAAAAACACAGTTTTTCCTAATCTACCCATGACAAGTTACGCATGCTTCTAGACTGATCTTGTATATACTGTACATATACTGTATATATAACTGAAATGATGGTTTTCTTGAACCTATTTAAATTCAATACAGGCTCATACTGTGGAGGTTAGTTCTATAACTCGTGGAGCAGAAATATACATAGAAGAAAGCGTATCAAACATTAATGTTTATCCACATCCCAGGCATACTTGACCATGTGCTCATGCATTAACCAGCTAAGAGTTTTTCATTTCATGGCTGCTTCACATGGATTAAAACATTTTGCTCCTGCATTTCTTGTGTTTCTATCAAAACCTTCCAACATGGTCAAAGATGAATCCTATTCAAAGCTCGGTTTCTAATTTTCTATATTTAGCTTATTCTGTTTCAGTTAAGAACAAGCGCACTGAAATGTTCACATTCTGAATTCAGGTAAAATAAATTTTTCTGTATGTAACGTCTTGGATAGGTCCTGTCTAGTCCTGCAGATATCAGGCTACATTCATACCCAGCTCAGAAATGTGTATGTGAGTAAATGTTTTTAATGTAAATGTGTGAAAATGCACATTTTGTGCTTCCAAGTTTCAAAACTTGCATGTTCTTGCGCTCCACATACAAACACAAGGTCATTAAACACACACTGAAAGATAAACCAGTTGAACTTTGACCAATAAGGGACTCAGAATTGTGGATAGTGTCCTTTTCAAAACATGGAAGTGCCAACCGTCTGAAAATTGATCATGGAGGAGAAATTAAGGATTGTGGTTTGTGCCTAACCAGAATTATGTTTAATTTGATTTGATTTGAAATTGTGTATTTCAAGCAATCAAAAACAAGTATAATGCCTGTGCAATACAATCAACAGAGGATTTACATCCGTACAAAGATATGTCAGACACAAGATAACTAGGCGTCTAATTACAGATCCCTTGAAAGGGAGTGGGAGGAAGTGAACTTATATAATCCCACCCCGGCTCAACCATAGCATTTTCTCTCCATGAATTATCAATATCTGGTTCAGGACTTAATATCAAATATTTATACTCTACAATAACAGATTCAGGTTATAAAGGATCATTAATATCATTGATGTTATCAAATTTCAGAGTTAAGGAGAGCAGGAGACACATGTCCGGAAACCCTACATGAATCATCAATATCCAGTTCATAACTTCTAATCAGAAATGTATATCTTACCAACACCAAGTGTTTAATGTTTTATAATAAAGTGAAAGAAAAAGCCTGGAACAAGATTTGCAAGATTTGATTATCGGGCAGCGACAGTCCTCTGTTGATTCCATGTCCTAAAAGCGTGTTCAAGAATCCATGTTCTTGAACACACCACAAATACCTGGTGTGAAGCTTAATGACAGTGATGACGGATTTTTGTTTTGTTGTCTCAGTTAGATTGAATATAACTCCAGTGTAGAAAATCTCATTTCACAGATTCCTTTCCAGAGAAGTGCAATCTTTCACTGCAGCACGTCTTTTGTCACTAACACAATAAATAAATTGTAAAAACAAATACTTGTTATTCATGTTTCACTTTTTCTTCTGTCCTAAAAACAGACAGGTAAAGGCGTATCTGTGCAGCACTGAAGAGAGTTGTTCTGTCTTTGTGTGGGAGGTGTACGTTTGAGACCAGATAGTGCTCTGATTTTTACAGGGATGGGCAACTCCATGACCACAGTCCTGCATGTTCTCCAAAATACATGTTCTAACTGGATACACCTGAACCAGGTAATCAGTCATGAGTAGGGCCTAGATATCTGGATACAGCAGCCCTCGAGGCCTGGAGTTGCCTATCCCTGGAGTTGAACCATGTAGTTCAGGGGTGTCAGAATCCAGGTCTTGAGGGCCGTTGTTCTACATAATTTCCAAATATCCTCCCATTGAAGCTCCTTATTGGCCAAACACACCTGATCCAGGTAATCAACAGCAGATAAGGAAAGATTTATGGAAAAACCAGCAGGAGGCTGGACCTCGAGGCCTGGATTTGGACAGTTTTAAAATAAAATAAAAATCTGTAGTTTATCAAGAGGTATGCGAAGGCTGTTTTGGACTGATTATTCAACCACACTGCAAAATGAGGCCCTTTTAGAAATAAGTAAAAAATTCCTACCCCTTTGGCAAATTTTCTTTAAATAAGAAAAAAAAATGCCAGTGGGGTAAGAAAAATGGTCTTACGAACACAAATTCTTATTTTAAGTTAAAAAAATCTAGTCACCAAAACATGTTTTCTCAAACTAAGATACTTTTACTATTGAAAAACTTCCAATAGTAAAATTGAAAATTGTCATAATTGTCAAAAGACAATTTTCCTTCAATCAAAGGTCTTTATTCTGCCTTTAGATTCTGTTTTTGCAGTGTACTGATTGCTCCAAGACTGTCTTGTTTCGAGTGTGAGCCATCAATGGGTTGAAATAATCCTGTACATCACATAAATGGAACATTGACAGGTGATATAAAACATGACATAAACATGCCAAGACTGACAGTTTTCAGTTAGAATGAAGCTTTCATTCTTCACATTTATGGGGTTTTAGAGACGTTGGTGAATTTTTATGACCAGCTGAGTTTTTTTTATAAAAAGTCAAAGTGTGATAGCTTCCTAGCTCTATTACTACATTTACTCCAGACATGTAACGCCCGTTCAAGAATGTGTCACGGCAAGTTAAGTAATGTAGTAAACTGTGTACATCAGGGGTGTCCAAAGTCAGTCCTCGAGGGCCGGTGTCCTACATGTTTTCCAACCAACTTGCCATTGAAGTTCCTTATTGGCCAAACACACCTGATTCAGGTAATCAGCAGCAGATAAGGCAGGATTTCTGGAAAACCAGCAGGAGGCCGGCCCTCGAGGACTGACTTTGGACACCCCTGGTGTACACACTGGTTCTTCTTTTTCTACTGTTTACTACTTTCCAACACCCACACTTGGAAGAGGTTTGGTGCGAAATATCAAAGTGGTACATTTTCGCAAATCTTGCTCCAGGCTTTTTCTTTCACAGCTCTATTTCCGATATATGAAAGACTTGGTGTTCTATGATTCAAACGACACAAACGCAGTTATTAATTTTTTCCTTCATGGTCAATTTTCAATGTTTGGCACTATCGTGATTTAAAGGGAACCCCATCCATGAATGAAAAGCGACGCTATCCATATGTCCCTACCAAATCTGCGTACCTGATTGGTCAAAGTTTTACCTGGCTTAACTGTAAATGCGCACATTCAATGACACACAGTTTGTTCTTAGAGCCCAAAAACAGTCATACAATCTTGCATGGCGAAGCGTGAACAAGAAGCGGAAGCCTGTACCACGCGTTTACATAGACTTTTCATTGAAACCAGTCACTAGAACACACATTACTGACACTGGTGTTAACATAACTTGGGTTCGTTCACCCATGATTGTTGTCTATACTTTCACGTCATGAAACAGTAAAGACATCTTTCCAATAATCTTACTTTATTTTAAAGACTCCACTGTGGATGGTAAAACGTTCTCATTTGAAGCCCCATGAATGAGCGCAGCTTGTAAACAGACCAGCAAAAGATGAGAGACTGAGATAAATCTGCAATGATTACAGGTTTTTGGCTGTTTGTTTTGCTTCACGCCCTCAGGGTGCTCCGACTGAAAATCAGCCTGCAGGATCACAGCAGCCTCGCACACTTCAACTTTTTAGACGTCTCTTCTCTGAGATTGCGACAGCGTGTCATATATAACTCATTTTGAGGGGAGGCAGAACATCTTTTAGATTAGTCAAGCCCCCACTACCCCCACCCCCGTTTCCCCATGTGGCCTTTAATTTCTCAATTTTTCATCTACTCTTTAGTATCAAAGACTATTTTTTTTCTTTAAATTTGCCTGGGAGCTTACCTGAGTCAGTGCTGTGCATAGAGCGAAGATCCAAAGTGCCACCAGGTTCTCACTCAGCCAGTCCTTAACCCGCTCATAGCACGGCTGTGGAGGCAAAAACCACACGCCATCAGAAAACATTTGCACACATATGTGAACCTGCTGATAACATCTCTAATGCTCTGCATGCTACACTCAACACAGGGATTGTTTAATTAAACCTCTACGTCAGAGTAAAGGAAGTATGTATTCTCTAAAGTCTCTAAGACCTTTTGTCCCAGCTGCCAAACAAGCAAAGCTGGCAAACAAGAACAGGGGACACAGATGGCCCGCATGAAACTGTAAGACTGAAGACCACTTGGTGAGTCTGTAGATGGAAAAAGTTCATGCATGTTTTTTCTGCGGGCATGCTGCGGGTCACAGGTTGTAGAGAACACTTAAAAAACCTGCTTAAGTACGTAAGGGTGAAACTGGTGAGGTGCAGGAAACATCGTGTGGAGTGAGTATTACAAGCAGGCCTTGACCCCTTTCCCAGCGTCAACATACCTAGGAAAGCACAAGGGTTACAAGATATCTCTGGGTCTGTCATTATTTGGTTGGTTCCGAACTATCACAGTTGTTCCCTTTAAAATGCAGCTGCTTCTCTCTATGACCCTCCATGGGCCTGGAGAACTCACAAACCGGCAGTACCAATACAGTACAGATCAACCCCGCCGTATGGGTGAGTATGGGTGAGTAGACAACATGCCTCCCAACACAGGAGAAAGACCAGAGAAAGGTAGTTTTCCCTCTTTCGGTGGGTGAAGTGCTCCTGACACAGGTGGAGGAGTTTAAATATCTTGGGGTGTTGTTCACTAGGCCCTGCGACAGACTGGCGACCTGTCCAGGGTATGTACCCCGCCTTCGCCCTTCAGTAGCCGGGTTAGGCTCCGGCACCCCCGCGACCCCGAAAGGGAAAAAGCGGACAAGAAGATGAACTTATGAATGAATGAATGTTGTTCACTAGTGAGGGAAGATCGGAGCGTGAGATCGACAGGAGGATTGGAGCGGCGTCTACCATTTTGCGGTCGTTGTACCGGTCCGTTGTGGTGAAAAGAGAGCTGAGCCAGAAAGCAAAGCTCCCAAATTACTGGTCGATCTTTGTTCCAGTACTCATTCATGGTCATGAACTCTGGGTCATGACAGAAAGTACGAGATCCCGAATACAAGCGGCTAAAATGAGTTTCTGCCGGAGGGTGGCTGGGTGTTCCCATAGTGATAGGGGCAGAAGCTCGGCCACACGGAGAGAGCTCGGAGAAGAGCCGCTTCTCCTCCACATTGAGAGGAGCCTGTTGGGGTGGCTCGGGCATCTGGTCCGGATGCCTCCTGGACGCCTCCCTGGAGAGGTGTTCCAGGCATGTCCCACTGGGTGGAGGCCCCGGGGAAGACCCAGGACACACTGGAGAGACTATGTCTCTCAGCTGGGCTGGGAATGCCTTGGGGTCCCCCCAGAGGAGCTGGAGGAAGTGGCCGGGGAGAGGGAAGTCAGGGCATCTTTGGTTGACTGCTGCCCCAGCAACCTGGTCCCAGATGAGCGGGAGAAGGTGGATGGATGGATGGCTCCAAACAAAGTCCAATGTTCTGTCTTCTTTGTGTTCTTCTCAGCATCAACTGCAACTCAGCAGTACGCAGGTCTCTGAGTCACTGTGCTGCTTTCAATGTCATGATGAGTTTTGAACAACATCAGTGCCGTCTCCCCATTTTGACCCACGGTGGCCGGGATCATCAGATTGACATCTGGTCAACACCGCACCCCAAGCCCATCTCAACAGTCTTCGTTGAGTCCCTGTGCTTCCATCGTACAATTGTTAGGACAGCAGCACAGGGGGAAAGTGGTGCCTGGTATCAGCTAATCATTAGAAGATTTTGGGGAACTTGGAGACTCTCCTACCAGTCAAGTATCAGGCTGCTGCCTTCCTGCCACCTGCCTGCCACTGGACTGCCACCGCACGACCTCTAAATGTGCCTGCCAATGTCAAAAAATTGTCCAGTCACCATAAGGTTGAAACTTTTTCCTACAATCTCCATGGCTATCGTGCAACGTTCAAAAATGCAACTGCCGCCTCGCGATTACAAACGCCACAGCACAGCCACCCGCCGAATTTGCTGAAAAACCTGCATTTAGGTCGCTGCGCGGTGGCATTTTGGGACATGTGAGCATAGTCTAAGGCTTATGATCTCCATGGCAGCCAAACCCCTTTCTTCTATAGCTGCCTTATCTTCCAGGGAAACCGTCCCAATCAAATTCCTGCAGTTTTAGGTTTATTCAGCTCGACTGTGAACTTAGGAGCAGATAAGACATCATATGCCATCAAAGACACAAGCCTGGCCTCAGTCTTTTATGTCTGACATACCTAAAAGCATTATTAACTTAAAAAAAGGATTCCACGTTACTTCACATCTTCCCAGAGCAAACATCAAAGTCTCTTTTGAAACAGTAACATCTTCAGGAGTTCTTAAAGAAAAAAAAAAAGACAGGTAAGCACCACCAGAAGAAATATATTGATGTCTGCTTAGTTCATTACATAACGTGATGAAAAGGACATGAATTATCAAAGCATAAGAACTTCTCTGCAAGTCGCTGAGGGCTGAAATCAAAAGAGATGTGACATTTGATATGTCAGGCATATGGCTCCATAGCTCTTTAACAGACAGAACCATGTGCAAGATTGTGATGCATTCAGAAGAAGAAGAAAAAAAGGACAAAATGATGCACAGCAGGAAAAAAAGGAAAGTGCTATCATAACAAGCTATTGCTCTGCTCTAATTAATTATTCATTTCAGCAGACATGCTTTTATGATTGTGCTGTTTTTAAATCTCCTTATGTAAAGAAGCTGAGTCAGAGCCAGGGAAACCAAACACAAGCTTTTCTCCATCTTACCGCTGCTTAATATATCAGGGAACCAGAAAATGTGTTTTCCTTTTCCACGCCGCTAAATATTTCTGGGTTGGATCAATGTGGGGAGAGTCATGCACTAAATAAAAATTCAAGGCAGATTTAGGGCTATTTATCAAATTGCTGCCCAGCTGCAAAACCTCCAGGACCATCCGAAATCACATAAATTCAGATTTTTATTGTTTGACCTCTGCTGCAGCCTCATATAAAACCTAGGGCGAAAAGAAAAAAAGATAAGCAAGCCTGACTTGCCAGTCCTGAAGCAAAAACACCTTAAGAGACTCGGAGAAATGGAAAATAACAACAAACATCTATTAAAAAAAACAAAACATCTGTAGTTAATACTTTTTACAGCAAATATGAGGTATTTGGACTTAATATCCAGTGTGGATATCATACTCAGTTTTATAAACAATCTGGTGTTAGAGAAGTCTGCTTGAGACATTATCACTCATAACATTCCCACAAGTCTGCCCAGCCTCTCAACATGACCATAAATAAACCACTTTTTGATCTTGAGTTTCAGCTGAAGACAAGTAGAGAAATCACAGAGCCACTACTCTCAATGGTCACTTTATTAGGTATCCTTGCTATTACTGTGTTGGACCCCCTTGTGACTTCAGAACTGCCTTAATCTGTGGTGGCATAGATCCAACAAGGTACTGGAAACATTCATCAGAGTTTGGACCATATTGACATGATAGCATCACACAGTTGCTGCAGATTTATCGGCTGAACACCCATCCATCTTGATTATGTCTACACACATAAATGCATTGAGTTTCTGTCTTGTCTGATTAGAAATTTGTGTTAACGAGCAGTTGGACGGGTGTGCCCAAAAAGTGTCCGGTGAGAGAATATTGTTTCTTTTGTTTAAATCCACACACAGATCTGCATCTGTGATGACCTTTTAGTGAATAGGTTAGTGATAAATCTTAATATCTTAGGAAAATAAACACTTTGAGTAAGATTCATTGTCACATAAAAACTGCTCTTTCAAAAAAAAAGAAAGAATCACGACGCGTTACAGAATTATGCATAAAAACATGTCTGCATCCAAATACCAAGAATGAAGAGTACAATAATCTATATTTAAAAAAGCCTGAACTGTTTTTGCTCCAGCTCAGTGGGTAGAGTTGTAATCTTTCTCAGAGATACTGGTTCATTTTCCAACTTAAAAGACAAGATGTCCTTTAGAAATGACATCAAGTAAAGCTGCTTCAATTATTTATCCATCTATATGTTAATTCTCAGGTATTGTCTCAGGTAGTGCCATTGTCACGAGCAGCCCACACATGTGGGGCTGTGAAGTTAAAATTGACAAACGAACAGCAGCCGTTTGTCAGGCTAAAGCTCCTTCCTGACAGACAGAAGACTCAATACGTTCTGGGTTTTGTAAACACACTACTGGCATTTAGTTCTTCATCAGATGACTTGGCAGTAATCCCAAATCTTTATTGACTTCGGCGCCAATCAACAGTGATGGGAATATGACACCTGGATGCACATGCTATCGAGGGCTCAGCTGCAACGGCGAGCCAAACCCCAAAACATACTGAAAACTCCAGGACTAACAGCTGGTAAAGCTCATTAGCGGATACAATCGCACAGACAAAGACGACTACAGCTGTCAGATTTTACCGTCTACTCGATGGGCAGCAGCCATTTCTCAAGCTTTGGACCCTAAAATCTTTACATGTTAACATTCTTATTATGTCTTTGATTCTGGAATAAACTTGAATTGTTTTGTTGTTTCTTGTTTTTTTAGATAGTTTGTTTATTTTTTGTTGTGGTTCTTGTTAAAAAAATTAAGACAAAAAAAAAAAGATCCTGAAACCAATACGCTATTCTAAAAACAACATAAAAATGTATATTTTGAAAAATAAAAATAATTTCCTGAGAAGTTTAAATAAAAAGTTTGAAAAAAATTATAGTATTTAGTTTTCATGTATTAAATTCAATTTCCTTTTTTTTGACATTTTTGTTTTGTTTTCTTTAGTTGTACTTGTGATCCCTCGTTTTTCTGCGTTAAGTGGTTTTATTTTTTTAGCTTGTTTGTTCATTTTTTTGTTGTAATTGTTGTTTGAAAATAAAAACTGATAAAAAAAAGAAAATTCCAGAAACCTAAAGCTATTCCAAAAACAACATAAAAAATGAACATTTAAAAAAATAAAAGTAATTTCCTAAAAAGTTAAAATGAAATGTTAAAAAGGTTTCTGGTATTTAGTTATTATTTCTAAAATGTGATTTCCTTTTTTGTTATTACATGTTTTGTTTTGTTCTTTTCTTCTTGTGATCCTGGTGTTTTTGCGCTGAGTGATTTGTTGAGGTGATTTGTACTTCTAGGCCACCATACAGATGAGATCAATGTTAAGGAGGAGCAGAATGACTGTCCTCGTTAAATGTTTCAGCGTACATTCACCACCATTAGGGATTTTTAATAAAAGAATATTGTTGTTAAGACAGAATTTTTCAAAAATGCTCCCAATTGACTGATGTAATGATAAAACAAGTGAAATGTGTTTAGAGTCAGTGTGGCATTTGATAAAAGATGAGAATGATCTCATATTTACATATTTGCCAAGGGCTGAGTATATTCAGCTTCCTTCTATTTAAAAAAATACATAAAAATCTAACACATTCTTTTTTTAATATTACTATTATTTTAAACTTCATTTTAATATCTGAAAATATATATTTTTTCCCTTTTTTTCTTTTAGCTTCTGGAATTTCTTTAGATTTTAGCCTTTTTAATGTTATTTAAATTGATGTGTTTTTTAATATGCTTTTGCATAAATTGATATTTGTTGCTGTGATTTACACCTTAGGACCACCGTACAAATGCCATCTTAAGATTTTACATTTTTATCAACATGCTCATTTTACTCTACTTTATTATTTTATTTATCATTTTAGTAAAAGGCAAACTACCGCGACGTGGAGCAGAAGGATTACAGACCTGTGCTGCTGTCAAGGCCTTATTTAGTCTTGACAATGAAGAATATGCGAGGGGATTGGGGGGAGTTTGGCCCCGGTGTGTGAGGATTCTCACAGCTTGAGGAAACAAGCTTGTGGATTGTGCATGAGGAGAGCCTGCTGCTTCCATAATTCCTGCTGAACACTTCCAGGGTTGGGGGGCTGTGGCTCACACGACGCTGAGAGGTAAAACAAGCCTGACAGTAAACAGGTGAAGTGAGGTGGTTCATGTGTCCTAAAGGAGCAGAAACAACCTTGCAAGTCCTGCAGACTTTCAGAATTGTGTTCCTCAAACTGCATGTTGTACGGCTGATAAAGAGTTGAACTAGCCACAGAATCTATTTTTTTGTTATTTAAATTTAAAATGTTTTTGTTTAATATATTGATTCTTTCCTTTAGCTGTTCACGACTCACTTGGTCAAACATCAGGATGCTTTGGCACACAGAGGAGTTTGTGGTTGACTCACAGGGAGCTAAAAAACAAAAATCTAATCATATTTTGATCAAAAAGACTCATTTTTATTCTATTTTTGCAGATATGATTCTCCAATTTAGCTCTAATTTGACCACATAGCCATTATGTTGAAGAAAGCATCAGCTCGCCCACATCAGATTTTGAAGACCCACTTTGATCATTTATTTTAAAAACGTTTCCAGTGGAATTTTAATTTGGATTTTTGAGCCAAAATTGAAAAACCTGTGTTGTTTTCTAGGTCATAGTTTCTGCAGAGCAGCAATAGTTCATTAAAAATTCACCTCTTGGCATGGATTAAGCATGTCCCCACTTCCCATCATCCATCTGTTTACGCACTCTCCCACTAGCTGACATTAGCATGCAACAAAAATGGTGAGCAATATCGGAGTTATCTATAGTTTTGATCTGGAATCCAGATCAGACGAGGAAAACAAAGATGTACATGGATGTAGTCACCTACAAGTGGATGAATCAGAATGCAGGAGAGCAGGAAGCATCTCTACATCACAAATACGATCTTTTTTAAACAGCTTTTCTTCCCTGTTACTCCAGATTCAATGAATGAAAAAAGAAATACTCAGAAATGCAATTTTAAGCTGAATTTTCTTTATATAGCCTATTTACTCCATCAAAATCCCATTTTAAAAACAGCAAAAACACGATTTCCATCAGGGTGGATCTTTACCATGTTGATTTAACCTGTTAGTTTACCTGTGCCTTTACTTAAAACAAAAATAAAAAAAACTCAAGCTAGTCTGTACAGGATGTAATGGTCTAAAGTGGATCATTGTTAATCATAACCTTGGCTTTTTACAATGGTTACCAAAAATAAAAACATAGAAATTGAGTGGATTAAAAGACATTAAAAGGTTAGAAACTATATATATATATATATATATGCTAGTGAATTGCTTTTAAAAAGTTTTTTTTAACAGAGTTGAACTGAAGTGAAGTTAGAATCAATTTAATTTAATGGAATTTAACAAACTTCTTGTTTTAATAAGTAATTTGGACTTGTGACTAAATATGTAATAAATGAAGTTAAAGTTTTAATATTTGTTTTTTTAGCCGTTTGAAAATCAGCACACCGGCGAGGATCCATTATCACAGATTGCTAATGCACAGATCTGTTTGGTGGCGAGGAAAAAAAAAATCCTAATTTTTGGTTGGTTTAAAATACAATACTCTAGAAATAAATAGAAAGCTTGCTTGGATTCAAAATAAAAAAAATAACCAAATTCTACAAACTAAGTTTGATATGTTTTTCCAGTCATATACTGTAGATGAAATTACATGATTATTTGTACCAAGTGGACACAAAGTCATTTTATGTTTTTCACTCTAAAGTTTTTGTGGAAGTAAAATAGTTTGAACTCCTCCCAGACTGAGAAGTGGCAACAATTTCTTTAACATTTTTAATAAATTTTTAATATGTATGCAAGAACAGAGAACTACATTTTTTCTCTTTTCATCAATCATTTGTCATTCTTGATGATTAAAAACAAAACCTTCTTTAGTTGTTATCTTAACTAAAAAGAAAACATTATTGTCCCTTTTCAGTGGCTTTGTTTTTAGTGATTTAATTCCATTAGTGTGTGACATGATGTTTTTAATTTCTTTCTGAAGGAACCATGAGAAATCCTATGATCTTTGATAGTATTTGCAGTAACACAAAGACTTCTGGACGAGTCGGTTCTGTGAGTCCACCGTCCTGATGGTGTCAGAGGGAGAGTTTTGGCTTGTTAAAATGATTCATGTCACACAGGCAGTCGGTGATGATTTAGCCGTCTACAAAACTCATCATCGTTACCTTCACCTCCATTTCCCCTTAACCTGGCAGCTCCCCATCTATCTACCCTGCCTTTCATAAATAAAGAGCTTTCTCCAACTCAAAAGAGAATATCCCAAATGTTGATTCAAATCAAATTACAGAAACTCATTTTAAACATTTTAGTTGTAGTTTGGCATTTTACACACTGATGTAGTGAACTAAAAAACTTTTGTGTTCTTAGATTAAAATATTGAGTTAAAGTTGAGCCATAAGAATGTATTTAATTTTTCATTTTCCAAATGTTGCGATTTTTACAATGTGTCTTCAGTGACAGAAAATTAATATCATATTGTTAAATCAACTAAAACATATTGACAAATCTAAGCTTATGACACTGGATTTTGTTGATTGGTGAATTTAGCTTTTAGTACTTATGCAAATGAGTTAAAAACATTACATAAACAAATTTAATCTAAAGGACATGAAATATTCATGAAACCAAAACACAGAATACTTCTAAATGAGCAATGTGTATGAATATATGGAGTCAATAAATGGAATCAATTGAGCACAAAAATTAAAAATGCTACAACAATATAAAGTTTTAAAAACTACATTAAAAACAATGTAATCAATGATTACAAATCTGTCACTTCTCATTCCCGAGGTATGGTGTTCATTTCACACTGGTTGATGTTGTAATTATAAAATTTGGTTTCTTTCTTTCCCAATTTTCTCTCATTGTATCCTAAATGTTTTGTATTTCTCTTTTTTATTGATTGGTTTATTGATTTGTTAAAAGAGGCAGACAAAATACATTTTTCTTCTTTCTGTCCCCTGTTCATTTCTCTTTTTATTTCCATTATGTTTGAGTTTACAACTCAAGTTTATATGGTATGTTTTTCCTATCAGTAAAAAAAAAAAAAAAAAGGAAAAAAAAGAATGTATCTCAAGATAAATTAGTTTTTAGACTTGAAAAATGCTGTACTTGGAAACAGGCACATTTGGAACAGACACACTTGGAGACATAATTTGAAAATCAGAGTTAAATTTACTCATTTATCATCATCTGGATCTCTTTAGATACATAAAATGTTGCTATGAAGACATAAAGTCACAGTACAGTAAGTCACTGTACTGACTTTCTTCAGTGGTTTTCATTTGTCAAACCTGTGTCATGTCTATGACACAGAATAGGTTTTCTATGCCAATAATGAATCCTTTAGTCTCTTTCTACAAATATTTAACTAGTCAGCTTTAGAATCTAGGTGAACCGTCAATAAATGGTCAATTTTCATACAGTAAGTTTGCAAAGATGCATAAACAAGACAAAAAAGTCAGACATAAATGCATGCGTCCGTTAGACATCATTTTCAATAACAATAACTCTAAAATCGTTAGCAACATGTTACATGTTAGCCAAGTTAGAAGCGTTAGTCAAAGTAGCGTATTAACAACACCTGTAAACCAAACTTGACAGTATTTGGATCAACCAAACGTTTTGACAGAACGCTACGTACCTCTAAAAATAGCTCAGACATCTGTAGGCACAACCAGAATGAATCCATAGATGATATAAGGTGCTCCATACTTTAAGATGAACTGCTTTTTCTCTCTCTTTCTTTTAATTAAGGCTTTTACGTGCACTTTATAGTGTAAAACATATGGCTATTATAGACTGTGGCTTAAATTTAAACACACTACATCTGTAAAATCATTAGCAATTTTACATCCTTCAAACACTGAATCAAAGGTATCCTGTCCAAACCAAAACTAGAGATGTTTATAGAGATGTTTATCTCAGGTGGGTTGAATCTGTGTGAAAATCTGCTCCCTGGATCAGTAAACATGCTGGAAAACAGCTGCAGTTCATCCAGAACGCTGCTGTTTGGTACCGACTAAAACCAGGAAATACCGTCACATCAGTCCTGTACTCAGGTCTGTGCTCGGGCTTTGTGTGGCTCACAGATTAGAGTCTCTTCATGGGTTAGCACTAAAGTTCATATCTGTCACGTCGGTTCCATATGAACCATATCAGACCCAAAAGCTCCGGGACAGACCTGCAGCGGCCTGGAGTCAGGAATAAACATGGTGAGGCGGCGCTCAGTTTTCTGCAGCTGTAATCTGGAACAGTCTTCCTGTGGATGTTAGACAAGCTTTCACTCTGACAAGGCTTTAGTACAGACTCAAAGCTTCCCTTTTTACTGTGACAGCTGAAGGTCTCCTGCCTGTACTCCTCTCTTTTAATCTTGCTTTAAAGATAATTAAATGCGATTTTGTCATTTTAAATTACATTACATTTTATGTGATGTTACAGCATTAATATTAATTTGTGTCAGTGTGGTCTTTCTTTATTCTGTAAAGCACCTCATATATAAACTGTTCTATAGACTAACTAACCTGATTGCTTTGCCGTATGATTGGATGATCTGTATTCTTGCTCCAATATTACAGGGTTGAATGGAATTTAGAAGTGAACTTTTAGATTTTCAGAGTGTAGAGAAAGAGCCATTAAAACCTTAGTCACAACTTCCGGGGTGTCTACCGGTGAAAATTGGGCAAACCTGCATTTCCCACAGGAAATATGAAAGTTGTAGACCACTCAGTGAGAGATATTAATAAAAATATTCATGCACATTTATTTCTACGGGCATGCTGCAAGCCATGGTTGAAGCCAACACTTTTACATGTAAGGGGGAAGAAGGTGAGACATTTCGTTTGGATTTTTCTTTTCTGTTTTCCTACAAACAGCAAAGGTTTCAATGCAAATAAACAATTATACATAGTATTGAAATGATCACAAATCCTTTCATGCTTGGTTCATGTTGTGCTCCATGTATGACGGACCGCTCCACATGTCTAATTTTTTTTTACAAAAATATATAAATAAGTGTAAATTTATAAATGAAATCAGTAACGTAGCTTCTGGCTTAACTAACGACACTGTATGTTCTTAAGGCCAGCATTTATTAACACTTATTAGAGTTTGTTACGCCTCTTTTTATTAGAAATACTTTAGTTTTTCATCTTTGTTGGAGTTCTTTCATTTGATTTCTGTGCTCTTCGTTTTTTCATCACTAACAGATCTGCCCCCCACATGTGTTCACAGAAAATGGGCCCATCCAATAAAAATAAATAAATAAAAGATCATTTTTTAAAAGTTGATGAAAATTTCTCTAACCTAATCAAAAATCCTTTTGTTTTAATTCAACTCTAAACCAAAAGATGAAGCATTTGTAGGTTTGTGTGAAACCAAACTATTAGCCTCGGGGCGCTTCAGCCACATTAACATAGTGGCCTTGAATGGGATCAGTGACTTCTTTTGTCACGTGAAACCTCAGAGATATCTCAGGAGTGTCACCCGATTTGATTTCAACCAGGGAGGCTGGATAAGCTGTCACCGGCACAGCATGGGCAGCGCCGCAAAATGAATTTCTATGAAATAGGATATGCGATGCATGAGATGGGCGGATGTGAGTGCAGCAATGATATATTAGAAGAGAAAGGTTGTGGGGTTCAGAGTGGAGTGCGGCGACTGAATGCTTGATCTGCTGGCGAGCAATCAAAATACAAAACAAGCCATGTTCATTTTCTGTCAAAATGTCATTCACTCCACCAGCATTCAGAGGTCTGCATGACAGCAATGAGATGTGACCTGCAGGAAGTAAACACACATCATCGGGAAATCCTTCCAGAGGTTTGGGCAGTTTGTGTTTTAGGAGACGTAAACGACAGGCACTTTGAAAGGTTACGCGTTTCATTTCTGAAATTGAGCACAGATCCACTTTGAACAGAGTGAGGCCTTTCTGTGTCTGAGAGACGAATGGAAATGATTTCAAAAGCTCCTGAAAGAAAACCACAGACCTTCCAAAGTTCTCCTGAAATGAATTAAATAAACACAAGAACATTTCATTAGAAAATGTGACTTTTTTAACAAAAATACATC
>NC_050514.1:4476661-4492402 GCF_002922805.2 Oryzias melastigma
ACTTTGAACAGAGTGAGGCCTTTCTGAGAGACGAATGGAAATGATTTCAAAAGCTCTTGAAAGAAAACCACAGACCTTCCAAAGATTTCCTGAAATGAATTAAATAAACACAAGAACATTTCATTAGAAAATGTGACTTTTTTAAACAAAAATACATCTTGCTAAATGCATTTTAATAGAGGATTAAGGGTTTCAAATCACTTTTTGCCAATTTAGCTAAAAGGTCAAAGTAGGGTGACATTTCGGCAAAGATGTGAGACATTTGAGCAAAGTGGGTTGTGTCTACAGCCACACTTCACATGCGTCTCCAAAATGGTTCATTTCAAATATCATCAGATGCTGCACAGAAATGACTGTCATTATTGTTCGTGGTGCTGTTGCTTGAAAGCGTTTGCATGGCTGGACTCCAAATGTCTCACTGGTGTCGCATGTTTTTATCCATAACGATGATCATCAACGTCAGGAAAGGAGTTTTATTGTGTTTCTCCTGCTGTTACATCATGCTAGTCTTTCATTAGGATGATACCTTTTGTTTCATTTAAACAGAATTAATTGGGCTGACATGTTAATATATTTGCTATATTAAATCAAAACCTTTTTCTTTTTGCCTTTTTAGTTTCACCTTTTTTATCTGAAGATGCTTAACCACAAAAAAAGCTATTTTCTTTCTTTATGATAGAATCAGAATTCTTTTTTTTTGTCTCTTTACATCCTGCTCAGAGAATGTCTATTCCAAAAATCAATCAAAACATCTGTTGATTTTTATAGCAGTGCTCCCCAACCCTTTTTAGGACACGGACTGGTTCAAAATTACACAATAGTTTCACGGTCCGGTCCAAGTGGGGCAGAAGTTGGCCTTTTTAAGCTTAGTTTCTGAAAATATATTTTCAAAATAAAGTGCTACTACAAGGAATTTTGTTTAAAGAAGTCTAAAAACATCATTAATTTTTTTTTTTTTTTTTTTACAGATGATGAAGATTTAATGAAACAAAGTTTGTAGAAGTGGTTTCTGATTTTAAGAAATTCCATAAAGAAAACATTTCATGATTTTTTTCCCCTATAGGATGTAATTTTAACACTCAATCCAAGCTTCGATTATATTTCGAATTTTAAGGTGTGATGGATAAATAAAGCAAAATAAAATGACGCAACTGTCATTAAAGTGCTATTTTCCAAATATAATATAAAAGGAATCCACCGTGCGTTATTATCTGAGTGTGTGAAACAGTCGAGAGTCTGTCGCCGCGTATTAGCTACATGCTACATGAGAACAACTGTCTCAGTTATTCTGTTTTGTCTGTGAATGTACGCTTTATTGTTCTTTAAAGTCAAAGTCTCTTCTTTGGTTTCTTTACTGGCTCTTTTCTCCTTGAATAAACTTTCTAAAAACGCTTCATTGTTTAGTTTATTGTTAGCTTTGGACTACTAGCTTAGCCATGCAGGTCACCGCTTCAAGTCACGTGACAAAGATGGATGTAGTGAACAGAACCCAGCATTTTTCCAAAATAAAACTTCTTTCAGGATCAGAAAAACAAGTAACTTGAAATAATCTATATTAGCACAAGTATTATCTTTTTTCTGTCTGTGGCCCTGTACCAAGTGACCCACGTACCGGTACTAGTCTGCAGCCTGGGGGTTGGGGACCACTGTTCTAGAACATAGTAGTGGATGGGACTGTAAGGAGTAAGCCCGCCCCACTTCCCGACATCTTTCAGTTACACTCTTTCCCACTAGCTTACAGCCCCTCACAAAAATGTGCCAAAAAGAGCGAAAAATATTGAAACAGTCCAGTTTAGAGCTAATATTAGCTTAGATGAGGAAAACAAAGATGAACATGAATCTATTTGTCAGGATGCATTAGAATAAAGCGGAACAGGAAGCTTGCAGCTCGTGACTGTAGTCTGTATGTAACAACCACAAGCTTTTTCTGCATCTATTTGCTGATTCGAAACAATTTGAATAAAGAAATTCTCAGAAATGTAATTTTGAGCTTAATTTCCTTTATATGTTTTCTCCATCATGAGAAAAATGCCACAAAGAACAATTTTCATCTGAGTGTCTTTCTAAGTCTTTGTTCTTCTGTTAATAGCTGCAGACTCGTCACGTGTTCGTGATGAAATCTTGATACAATTATACTTATTTTGTGTTTTTACCACACAGATGTCATATCCAGCATGTTCTTCTGCAGAGTCAAAGTTCAAACACTGATTCTCTAGTCTGTGCAGACTTTTAAAGTCATACACCACAAAGTTTAACAAATATACAGTTAAAAAAAAAGATTTAGAATTGCATCGCAGAAATCCAGCTGTAAGTCCCACAAGAGTCCGAAACTTTATTCTATGAATAAAGTAAAAGCATTTCTGGGAAACCAACATGTAAAATTAAAGATGTTAAAATCTCTCCCTTTAAAAGCTTTATCATCAGAAGTAAAATATTTTATGATTCAAATGAAAAAGTAGTTCTGCAAAACTTACACAAGATCGTTCTTCTTTCTTCTTGACATAAACTGCTAAAATCTAAAAGTCTGATCAATTTTATGAGTGCTTTAATGTTCATCAGCATGCAGTAAATGTTTTTCTGTTGATTAAATTCAAGTAGTGAGTCAAACCTGTCAGATTTGTTTGTATTAGCACAGAGGAATGAATTTGCCTGTAATTATCCATTTAAAAAATGGGTTTTTGTTTTCTTTGATGTAGCTCACTTCATTTAGGGTGTGAAACATTTGCCAAGTTTGTTTGTTTAGGAGAAAAAAAAACAGCTCAACTTCTCTCTGAGGTTCACAAACACATTACCCTGAACCCGAGGTTTCCTCACTTTACTTCCACCTATGGGTGCAAATAGCAGAAATAAAAGTACTGGAAGCTGAGTCCTATTTATTCTGTAAAATAAAACCAGCAAAGGAGATATAGCATTTCTACGATGGAGTATTAGGGCCAGATTGAAAGATCAAATAAATACAATCTAGCACAAATTTGCTCAATGCTGAGGTAACCACTTACAATACACTGTACCTCATCCTGAAACACATTAGTATGTTACATTAGTATTTGTTAGTTTTTATGTTGTTTGAATTTTCATAAGAAAACAGCCCTTTACCAAATATATTACTTTAATCTTGTAAATTTGGTAAAAATACAAAATTATAACATTATTCTCATAAGATATTGAGTTTTTTACTAATAAAATATATATTTTATTCTTAATAAATTTAAACGTTAAAAGAAAAATCATAATTTCACGACTTTATTCCCACAAATATTTGACTTTATATATATATTATGTATACTTATATACTTATATCTATATGGCCATAATACTCAGTTGAGTATATATATTTAAAATAAATGTCTGAGCTGTCATAAACTGTAAATGAATGAGGCAGAAGAGGATCTGGGTGTTTAACTCACCAGTAACCTGACCTACTTCAGTAAGACAGAATAGAATGCACAGAGAAGGACAGGAAAAGAGAACAAGCTGCTCAGACTGTCTTTGGGTCCCCACTGAGAGGGAAGTTAGCCAACACAACATCAATCAGACGTTCGTTCTCCTCTCTTGGCTCCTGTGTGAGGCTGGAGGAGCCCCGAGCTGCGTCTTCAGCTCCAGTCAGAGCTGTACCACTGGAGTGAAGGAGACTTATTTCTGTTCATCTAACCTGGCAGCAGACAGGACTCTCAGCAACAGCAGAATGCTGTCACTCATTCTGTTAATCACTTGTGATTGTCAGCGGCTGTCATTTCCAATGTTTGTCTTTACTGTCTCTGTGTCAGTCACAAGTTGCTCCACAGGTTTTTCTGCCCATCCACAGCGTTATCAGAGCGATCCTTCATAAATATCCACTCACAATGTGTGAACTCTATCACAGATTGTGTCTGTTTGCAAATACAATCCTTCTCCATTTGTAAATAGTGCCAGTACCCCAGCACATATCATATCTGCATCATATCTTTTATGAACACAAATAATCGTATTTTCAGCAGAGCACACCAGGTTAAAAGGCGTCCCGTCAATAAATGGTCTAACGAACTTTAAGAGGTATTAAGGAAGATAACAGAGTATTAACTGTGTTCATAGAATTTCTAGAACTTGTTAGCATGTTCACTTGTGGTGTGCCAAAATATCAACATGGCGATCTATCGCGATTTTTAGTCCTGTGATTGATTCTTGATGGGTTCTCAGGGAGTATTGATCTTTTATTTTCATTTAAAGAGGCTGTAAAATGTTATATTCGTCATCCTTTGGTGAGATAGGCTAGTTGTCATGAGCACCAATATGTCTGGCAGCTACTTGAATTATTTAATTTTTGTTCTGTTGTTTACAACAATTTTGCACTAAGTAGTGGCAATGCTGTTTATGTTTACTATTGTTAGCACTGAATTTTACAGATAATTAAAATTCAGTTGGTGTCAATGCTTGTCAAAGAATATTTCTGATTTCATCAATGTTGTACAAAAGTGTTCATTATTTGTTGCACAAAATAAGACACAAGTTGTCTTATTTTGTGTTCAAGCTAAAAAATAAAGATATATTTTCCTAAAAAATGTCTTGATGTGAGTTATTACAGATGATTTTTAGTAATTATTGCAGTATGGCAATATCACAGAAATCTTGAGCTATGTATCGCATCTCACCGTATCGAGAGGTACCCAGTGATTCCCAGTCCTAATATATTTACAATACCTTTAACGCCCAACATTGTAATGTAAAAAACAAACAAACAAAAAAAACAGACTGAGACCACTAAAACAAAAGTTCCTGTGACTTCCAACCTTGTTAGTAACAGTATGACATCTCTACACGTTAGCCATGTAAGCGGATTCACAACACCCTTAACTCTCAACATTGTATGTAACGTAAAAAATAAAGACTTAGACTGCTAAAACAAACTGTAGCATTACTGTAAATGTTGACTTCCAACCTTTCAGTGACATGTAAAAACAGCCTGACACAATACCTGTAACTCCCAACCTCGCTAGAAACACAACAAATTCCAACACCGCTACACGTTAACCACTACATGATAAACACAACATGATAACTGCAACATAATAACCATAGATGCTAACCATGTTAGCCTTTTCATAATAAACTTGTATGCAAACCAGACTGGTAAGCTACAGCTAAAACAAACATTACTGTGAACATGCTAACTTTCAAATTTGATATTAACACGTAAAAATAACACAGTGTGACACTACAAATGGTTAGCTACTTTAGCTGTGTTAGCATATTTTAAATACTTGTAACTCAAAATCTTGTTAAAAACATGTAAAAAAAAGTCTAAGGCCCAATCCGAATTCCTCCCTCCACCTTCATTTGAAGGAGCAGTTTAAGTGTAAGTACTGTCCAGGAAATGTATTTTTTTAATCCGACCCTCCAGATGGAGGGATATAAAGTCCTCCAACACGAGGGTAAACCGCATAGCGCTGAGAAGCGCTTTTCTTTACCACACTGGTAGGCTACAGCTAGAACAAACATCATTGTGAAAATGCTAACTTTCACATTCTAAATTAACACATAAAAATAACACAGTTTGACACTGCTACATATTAGCTAAGTTGGCGTATTTCCAATACCTGTATTTATTGTAAAGTCACAAACATCAACACCTAACCTTTTTGCAAATCGTAAAAAAACGATTAAAGCCCAACCCGAATTCTTCCCTTCTCCCATCTCCTCCATTTAAAGGGGGAGTTTAACTGCAAGTCGTGTCCAGAAAATGTATTTTTTAAATCTGTCCCTTTAAATGGAGTCATCCATCGCGAGGGTGAACCGTGGAAAGCATTTCTTCAAGTGGGTGTGCCTTGAAGCACACTAATTAGATTTAAATGTTAGTAATGACTTTTTGTTTTAGAATGACCTTTTTAAAATGATAAAACCACTGTTGTTATTTATGAAGCTCTGCGCTAATGTTAGCAGACCAGCGATTATTGGTGATGTCATCAAACCAAAGTGACGTCCGAAATATGAGACACTATTTTTTCATAACTCTCCATTTGGAGGGCTAAATGAAGGGGAAGGGGGAAGGGGAGAATATGGATTGGGCCTAACATTTTGATGGCATGCCATGTACCTCTCGGTAGGCAGAACTAGAATTAATTCATATTTAAGGTGCACTCCTGTTTTTTTATTTTTTTGAATGAAGGCTTATAGTGTCTTATAAGTGTTGAAAATACTTTCAACTCACTTAACTCTTTGGAATCTATTATTTTATAGTTTAAAATTAATTTAATTTAATGCTATAATGTAGTGGTTTTTATGTAAAAATAAGACACAAGCCCTCATTTTACAGTACTTATCTTTTTTTTTAAAGTAATTGGTTAGATAGATAAATCAGAAATGCTGTTTTAAAACTTCCAGCTCTCCCCTTCTCCGTGTATGAGAAACCATTCTTTTAAAGGTTCCCAAAATGATTGGAAGCCCCGGCTTTACCGTGTCAAAGGCTGACATAAAAGCCCGGCAAAACCTCAGTTTGATGTATCAGCTGCCAAGAGGAGATCATTGTACAGAACTGATTCTGTTCAATGGATTAGACATCAGAAACCGGACCAGATAAGGCTCTGGAGTAAGAAAGACAAAATGCCATGAAAGCTGCTTTCTCAGACTTTGGGGAGAAAAAGGAACGTTGAAGGTGACTCTGTAGCTCCTTAAGATGAAAAGCTGCTCTCCTCTGGTGCAAAAGTGAAACAAAGATGATTGCAAGTGTGTGAAAGTGAAAGTGCACAGTGGGAACAGATGGCTGCTCTCATGTGGGAAAACACATTTTTTATTTAAAAGAGGGGGACAAAAACAGATTTTTCACACTCGGCAGTGCTCTTTGTTGGTGTGACGGACAGGTCACAGGTAGGTGGAATAATTTTAGTTTTAAGTTAATGTGCAATTAATACCAGTTTTCCCACACATCATCTCAATGTGCTCAATTACCTCTCTTACAAAAAAGCGTCCATTCTTACTAAATCATGCGCAAATTAGTCCATTAACATAATGTCCTGCCAATTTCAATAAAACTACCCAGTGTTACATATTCAATATGGCAAATCTGCAAAAATGACAGGGTATAATGGTCTCTGCGGAGTGATGAATACACACTCTGTGCAGCCTTTGCGTCAGTGCCAATAGATGAGCGCTCAGTTATTGACATGCAACCTGCTTAAGCAGATCTACCACTTTCTATGCATCAATCTTGGAAAACTAAGAGCTTTTGTTGAAATCAGGTCTTCCTGCAGCAAAGCATCTCTGTTTTATTGGTTTAACCTGCTCAGTATTCAACAGCTCTGCGGCTCCCTAAGACTCCCGTGAAGACTTAAAGAAATGCACCACCGGCCAAAGACCTCTAAATCTCTGCACCTCGCTTGTGTGTGTGTGTGCTTACTTTCCTGCTATTATAGTATAATTTAAAAGCAGGAATATATCGCTGTGCTTAAAAATTAAAAGAATTTTCTCTAATTGTGGATTTAAAACGCATTAGTAGAGCAGTAGTTATGCCCTTCTGGAAAACTATTATTAATCCAATACCATTAATTTGATGAGTTTCAGCACTTGAAAGTCAACTAATTTTCCAAGGTTAAAGACTGATGATCTGAAATAAAACTAAAACATCAGGGCATCAAGCCAAAAACTGTAAAAGTTCAAATTTAAATCAAAAACAAATCTGACCATGTTGAGTCGCCATTCTTTTGTCATTTATTCTGGGCTCTAAAGGATGTTGAATTCCTCACCGACATCACAAAAATGTTCTAAATATAAAAAAATGGCAAAACTTTTCAAAATTCTTTATGTCTTAAACTAATCCTTAAGCTATTTAAGCTGAGAAGTTGAAGCTACTTACTGTCTTTTCTGCACTATATGACACAATAGTGTTTTTTTCCTCAAAATAACAGTGTGCTTTATGGATTAAATCTAGGTTAAGTTTACTGATGTTAAAGTGAATTTGAGATGTGCACGGCACTCTGTCAACATGTTAGTCTTTTTTGTAACCCTTGTGCTATCCTATGCATGTTTACATTACAACTGGGGTCATCTGGACTCCACAATAGAGCATGAGGGTTAACGAGCTATGATAAAAGTTGGTTGTTGCTGTGAATACGCTAACGCGGCTAACATGTAGCGGTGTCGTAATGTGATTTTTACGTGTTAGTAGCAAGGTTGGGAGTTCGAGTAGTCACAGTACTTTTTTTTAATGGTACTAGTCTGTTTTTTTTTTTTACCTGTTACTAACAAGGTTGGGAGTAATTGCAAATATATTAAAGGGGCTAGCATGTAGCGGTGTCGGACTGGGTTTATGTGTTAGTAGCAAGGTTGAGAGTTAACATACCCACAAGTAACCTTTTCTTAAGCGGTATCAGTTCTATTTTTTTTTTTTTTTACCTGTTTCAAACAAGATTGGGAGTAATTGCAAACAATATAATGGGGCTAGCATGTAGCAATGTCGGTTACTAGCTAGGTTGGGAGTAGCATAGCCGCAGTAACCTTTTTTTTAAGGTGGTATCAGTCTATTTCTTTACTTGTTTCTAACAAGTTTGGGTGTATTTGCAAATATGTAAAGGGGCTAATGTGTAGCGGTGTTGGAGTGTGTGTTTTTAATGTGTTGCATAGTCACGATAACATTTGTGTTAGCTGTATCAGTGTAGTATTTAATGTATGGCAAACAAGGTTTGTGAATATGCTAATGCTTCTGACATGGCGTACAGGGTGCCACAGACTAGAATCAGAATTGCTGTGAATATAGTTGTTAAAGTCTGACTGACTGATAGTCATGTGGTCACTTTTCTATTGATGACTGAGCTCCATGATAGTTGTAATGAATGCCTGGGCATTTGATGATTGAAAAATATTCAGATAGATGATGATATTGATAATATCAATGTATTGTATAGATTTTTGGTATTTTTGTGGTCATAGTTGCATCAATTTAAGGGAGCAGCCTTAAATAAGCTTCAGCTGCTACATATCTCAGTTTAAAACATTATTAGCGTTTCTAAGTTCAAATAGAGCGTTTTGCATGAGTATAGTTATCATCAGAGTGCATACATTTATCTATTGTTATTTTTATTTGTTTAGACTAAGCAAAAAACAATACAAAACTTTATGTGCCTTATTAATATACAACATATTATTGAAAAAAGACCATTTATTGACAGTGTGCCTTATAGTATGGAAAATATGGTTGATTAAAATGGTGTAGCTACGTTTTCTATCCAGACTATTTGTTTGCCACCACAAGAAACAACAATCCTCCACTGTCCTATTCCAGATCTGTGAGTTTGGAAGGCTTTTCATCAGCTCGGTCTCAAATTCCCAGACACATGAATGGGATGTGGATTGGGACCCCCGCCTGGATCACTTTGGAATGCTGACACTGTAGCCTGTTATTCAGTTATTGACAACTTTTGTCTGCTGGATTATAGCATTGTTTTATGGTCCCTTGTTTCCAAGAACATCTTTCTATATTTTCTACTTTTCAACCGTCTTGCAGTTATTTGTCTCCATTATTCTATTTACACAAACTGCTCTGCATTATAAAACAGAACAAAGAAATGCTGTGCCGCCATACTACTGCATTGTTTGTTTTGACTTCACTGAACCGCTGTCTTTTCTGTCTTTTCATCCAAACACACCATCTCCATTTCATTAAATCACACGATCAAAGCATGTAGGAAAGATGTTCTGAGGCTGTGTGGAGAAAGTGAGCCTCCCGGTCAGCATCCTTGGAAATGAAAACTGACGAAGAATCATCAAAGAAGGACAACATTAAAGTTTACAGGTAGAAGTTTTTTTTTTTACAAATTTGACTAAAATACTGTGATCAAAAGCTTTTAATCTGAAAATAAAATCTAGAAGACTCTAGGAGTGGTATTCATAAAACATATAAGTGATTTTTCACACTGGACATGTACCACCAAGGTTTGAAAGCTGTAGTGGTGCATCACTATTTGTCACACTGTTGCAGCAGAATCACTGACTTTTACACAAAAGGAATGGGAATTCTTAGTGGGAAAGCTGAAAACACTTTGGAATCCACTTCATTTTCAAAATAAAGTGTAAACTTGTAACCTTGGAGGTTTGCTGAACGGACAGCGCTTGGAGCTGATGAGCGTCCTCAACATGTCCGCTGTGAATTCCAAATGAAGCAAAACTATCTGAGTGGGCCCACTGTTAAAATAAAAAAATGTAATTAATCCCCAAGGAAAAAATTTTGAAGTTTGCATGCACTACAACTACTGACAGTGTGTCGGCGTCGTGATAAAACTTGTTCAACCCTTGAACACACCCTCTTTGACATATCTCTATGACTGTTTACAAGATAAACGTGAATCAGCTGATTCTGACGCTGCTGCTTTTCATATCTGCTTTGCTCAGATATACACATTACGTAAAGTGTTGCAGTTTGCTTTTCTTTTTTAACAGAATCAGCTGATTTTGTCGATTGGGTAAGTACTTCATTCACCAAAGTGTTGCATATCAGCGTAACGGAGGCACTTCCATTGGGTGCCCTTATTAATCTATGGTGTGGTTCACACCAGACGCGAAGCGCCGCGGTCTTCTGCAGAAGGCTCGCGCATGCAGCAGATTGTTTTGGTGTCTGGTCTGTTTTGTGTGCGAGCCGCGACTGATCCGCCTCAATTCTGGCAGGAAGTTACACCAAAATACATGAGAAAATCCGCTTTATTTTTAAAATATAACCCATTTTTCACAATTAAACACCAGGATTTATCTAAACAGATTGGAGAGATTAAACACACACACACAAAACAGACACACCCCCACGCATGCACACACACACTTCTTTTTGTGTGTCTCAACAACAGATGAATTAAAGAAGTGTAGGTCTACTAACTAGTGGCCATGGAGGTTTTGAGAAACAATTACAATTTGACGGCAACCGGACGATTATTTTCTAATAGTTGACATTGGTTAAGCCATGTTTCCATTGAGCGGTTCGGGAGGAGTAGTACCGGACTGAACAGTTAATTCAGGCGAGCGATTCCACTCAGTTAAGCCTCGCTTCCACTGAGATGTTTGTTTTCACGGCACATGGGTGGTGTAGACCGCTAGTATGTCATCACATCATCGTAGTGCAACGACTAGAATACTAACAACAATGGAGGTCATCAAGCAGCTTGTTTTTTCTCTTGTCTTACTTCTTGAAAATCCCGTATAGCAGGGATTTAATGTAGTTTGAAAGAAGTTTGAGGCGGCTAAGAAGAAAACCGCCGTAAAGAGGAAAACGGAGTCGCTACCTTATGGCTATACTGGTGCTTTCTAATGTCGTCACTTTCGGCCGATCAGTGTGTGGCTACAGCGACTCCGCCCCAACCGTCCCATTCTATTTTCAATGGACCTACAACGAATTGGGGCCCCCAAGAGGAACGGGTCGGTACTGTTTAATGGGTCTATTTTACTGTGAAAGCGCTCAAAATAACAGATCGAACTGTACCGTACTGAAGCTTTAGTGGCCACCAGGGCACATTTTGAGGCCATTTTGAGTCCAGTGACGGGGGAGATGACAATATTACAAAATTGGACGGCCACAAAACGGTGGCAGCCGGAATCACCGGCCAGCCACGGCTCTGATTGGACGATGCGTAAATGTCTCCTGACAGCGGCCATCAATATCAAGCACTGCTAGCTACCGGAGGGGAACATATAAAGCGGTCCATTCTGCGTGTCTGACAACCGCCAAACAAGCACTGTCTGAGGACCAAGCCAACGATTTAAAAAAAATCAGACAGCGGGATGAAATCTTGAAGAATGTATCAATGCCTCAACCCCGCGCCGTAGGAGTTCTGTTTGTGAACAGAACATCAATAAAAATGTCTGCATACACTTTGTAAAAAGTTGCATGACGATTCCTGGTATTTCTTATGGAATGCAGGAACTTACTGCAGTCCACCACGTCCCCGGATTGTCCAGTCCACAGTTGTCGCTGTACTCCAGACAGCAGGAGTCCGGCACACGGGAGGCATTGTAAACCTCGAACCAGTCTGTGTGGTTGGTCACTCCACAGCAACGAAACTGCACAAAAGAAAGGTTTCTTTTAGACAGAAAAAACACTTTACTTATCAGCACATTGAGATTGTTTCTGAAGAAGTTTCATGAAAACAAATTTGCATTCTTGAATCACATCACTTTAGGTTTTTCAATGCAAAATATAGAATTTATGCTTAAAAACAAAATCTATAAACATAGCAGTCAAAAATATCTCATCTACTTGGTATGGATTTGTTGATGCCTCTGCATGTTTGATTTCTGAGGTCCTGCAGTGATATGTTTACAGCTCATCTGACTTTTTTACTATCCATCGTCTTGATCTGTGATTGCTATCGATTTTTGATCAGAGATCATGGCTTTGACTGAAATTCCTTCCATCAGAGCACATGAAAAGACTCAGTGCCTTGGATGTTTTGTTCATCTCTTTGACATTATTTCCACACAGGAATGATGCAGTCTGGCTGTTCACGGCACAGCGTGCACGGCGCAGGGAACTGACTTTGAATTTTAAAGCTCGCTCACCCTCTGATGCTCCACTTTGATTTATCACCAAGTACAGCTGAACCTAAACCCCCGAAAAAGGCACTTAAGTGAGGAGCTCAAAATCAAATTCCTGTAAATTATGCAAATATAAGCATCTTGAAGAGTTCTCAGTTTTGTATGGCGTGCGTGAGATTCTCACCGTTTTATTACTGCTGCATTCATGCAGTGTCTTCTGGATGTTCTATTGCTTCTTATTAAGTGAATGAATCTTCTTTCACTCACTGTACATTTGCTCAGAGTTTCATAAGTCGCCACAAATTTTATTCAAGGTGAACTTTGCTCCAGGGACATCTGCCACATAATCAATTCGGCGATTCAGCAAGTATGAGCGAGGCTTGGAATGAAGGGAGTGACTGAATCTGAGCTGCATTTAATGGGTTTGGTCTCAGTAAAGCTGCTCAAACACAGGCTGGAACAGTAGTGAGCAAAAACTGTACACCCCTTGCAGTGACGTCATGTGCGCTCCGCTGACCGCCATTTTGGGAGTCAAGCAAACATTGGTTGTATCAGAAATTCCTACTTACTACTTAGTGCACTATAAACCACATTCAACTTTTGTTTAGCTATCCATCCATCTTCTTCTGCTCATCCAGGACCGGGTCGCTATAGAATCGCTTTAAAATCCAGGTCACTAGATAATCCCACACTACATAGTTTTTAGTAGTTAGGAAGAGGAGAGGGAATCCAGACATACCAATAGTTCTGATACATCCAATGGGTAAAATGGGTGACTTTAGAGTAAGAAATAGCACCAAATCTCATCATGGTACATATGCGTTGTTGTTGGTTGTCAAAACAGAAAAAAATTAAATTCATGCGTCTCGGTTTACTGACTTCCCCGGGATGAATACAGAAAATGATAGATCGTGAAGAGTTTCTATACTTTTATATTATGTTACACTTTTATACTTTGCTTTAAACACATTAATGAATCATTTTTACATTAACCCATATGGAGCTCCAGACCAGTTGAAACCAGTTCGGGGTGCTTCAAAGACCAAATCAGTTCTTTTCCACTGAAAACAAAGCTATGAATTACGTTGCTGGAGCAGGAACATAGACACTGACCACTAAAGATGTAGATTTTGTGTAATGCTAAATAGCGTATGCTTGCACAGCACTTACTACTTTCCTCTAAGACCCAAAGTGCTTTACAGTCATAGGACTTCCCATTCACACAGTTGGTTGCATAACACTGGTGCCAACTTTCCACCAGAGCTAAGGTTCGGTTCTGTGTCTTGCCCAAGGACACTTTGACACATGGGTGAGCAAGGCGGTAATTGAACCTGCAATCTTCCAATCAACGACCGTGGTGCAGTGGTAGGGCAGCCGACTCCTGACTCCTTTATTCCCGCCTTGCCTGCCCATGTGTTGAAGTGTCCTTGGGCAAGACACTGAACCCGGATTGTTTCCGGTGGAAGGTTGGCGCCAGTGTTCGGCAGTGGACATTCACCACCAGTGTGTGAATGGGTCTGTGACTGTGAAGCGCTTTGGGCTCTCGAAGGAGGGTAGAAGGCGCTATACAAGTATACACCATTTAGAGGTTGAGCACCTAACGCTGCACTATGGCCACCCTAGATACAATGGATGACCATATAAGGTATTCAAGCCTCTAGGGGGTTTCTTCTGTCCTGCCAGCCTGAAGCCACATTGGGCCCACCCCAGGGATACATCTGTGGAGTCCATTTTACAGGCATTTGACTATCATGAATACTCTGTGTGACTCTGATCCAACTTTTATTCAAATTACAAAATTCCAATTGAGGATTTTGGTCACTTTCTTTGTCATCAACACACATGCAGAAGTTAGCAGGGGATTCCTCACAATCATCATCGTCAAGCAGAAAGGGCGTCAGCCTACAGATGCCAGCAGACTAGTGGTGAACATTTTGTTTCAGGTCAGCCTATGGCTACACATTTCACTGGTCTTAAAATAAATATATTTTTAGGAGTTGGTACGGTTTGGTATTTTTCCAATGCCATTCCGATAATTTTAAAAGATGCCGACTGGGACCAGTACTTTTTCTGATTGTTTGAACAGTAAACGAATAAACATGAGGAAGCAGCATCACAGATTCCTGCAGTACCTGAACTGTTTGTATCTCTCTGTCAGTCTCCAATATCCTCATTCCGATGATTGATTATTTATTCAATATTAAAGCCATTGATCCTTATTTACACACAATAATATGTAACCCAGTCTACTAACATGCACCGCGGGATCTAAAAAGAGACCCCAGACGTCGTTTCTGATCTGTATCAGACCTTGCAGCTCTTTATTTTGTCTCGCCGTCAACACAAACTGATCAAAGGCAGACAGTCGAGTGGACAAAACGAAAGACTGACACGCAGAAGATCCACAGGAGTAATCTTCTCTCTATGTATTTTAGCATTTTTAAGGTGGTTCCTTAAATCCTACAAACTTAAAGGAATTGCACGTAGAAAGAACTATATGCTAGTTATGCACATGCTGTCATTAGCAACGCAATAGATATTAATATCATCGACATGTACTTTTGTCACCACTAACACAAACACACAGCACGCCTTCCAGACATGAGATGCATGCATGCAGGCCAGAGCAAAGCTTTAATAAATGGAACTAAACTACAAGCCATAACAGTGGATTCAAAAAGCCCTGAAGTCTCCCATCTATCTTTTGATGTCTCCCGGAGGGATTTCCAGCCACAGCCACAGCAGCCCCTCTGCAATTTTAATTCCCAATGTCTACTTTTCACACTGTTTTCTGTCTTTTTTTGCTAGAGAAAATTACACATTTACAGTTTGTTCAAAATGTTCAAATCAAATTCAAATTGTTAAACTGCAAGAGGGTTCAATGGTAAAAGCAGACAACGACATAAGAACTGGAAAATCTCAGAAAAAACATTTAAAATCTTGAAAATGCAACAAACATTTTCCCTACAACCAACTCAAGTGTTTTACCCTTTATGTAGAGTAGTGTTTTTTTGTTACAATCTGCTGCTAAAATAACACTTGAACATCAGTTTGTGGTTGAGCTTTCTAAGAGTCTTTTTCATGCCTTTAATTCACAAATACTCTGGTTCACATTCCCAACAACCTTCATTCATTCTAGAAGCTTTTCTAAGAGTCTGAAATCTTTGTATCACTAATGAAAAGCAGGTCTGTGTTAAACAAGAAACAGACTGAGAGTGCAGGGAAAGAAAATAGCAGCTGCTTTTTTTATTTTTA
>NC_050514.1:4492545-4514522 GCF_002922805.2 Oryzias melastigma
GAAGAGACACCAGACGTCGTTTCTGATCCGTATCAGACCTTGCAGCTCTTTATTTTGTCTTCACATCAACACAAACTGATCAAAGGCAGACAGTCGAGTGGACAAGACGAAAGACTGACACGCCAAAGATCCAAGGCAGGGATATTCTCTGACTCTGACTCCCAGAAGAGGACATTCACATAAGCGTGTATATGAATATGTAAAATAATAATATGATATATAATTAGAAAAATAACTGTCTGCTTTTGATCAGTTTGTTTTGACGGCAAAACAAAATAAAGAACCTTAAGGTTTGTCACAGATCGGTAACACAAGTAATATAATATAGTGCTTATGTAATATAATTATAACTGATTTCATTTAAATGTAGAAATAAACAATATAAAAAATAAAGAGAACAACCCAGAGGTTGCAGGTTCTACTGATGAATGGAAGTTAAACAGGAGATCCAGGTCATAAGAGTTGTGTTATAGAACTACTTCAGAGCTCATAGTTTGTTTGAGACCCAGAAATGTGAGACAATCTATGAATTAGTAAAGATTTTTACCTGATTAATGTTGGTATACCACTGAGGGCTGACCAACACCTGATAACATTTGGGCAAAAAGTCACCAGTCTGTCAAATATAATAACTCAGGAAGTTGGAATCTCTTTTGTGACTAACTCAAACCATTTTGAGGCAAAACACTGACTGGATGACTACTCTGAAAAATGTTTACATTCAATGAATCCTTTTCTCTGTAGAGTCCTATAAGTAAATTTCCTACAATTGAAGATAATGTGAAGTTAAGTGTCTTGCTTGAGAACTCTACAGCTGCTCAACCACTGAAGCTACAGTTACACCTACGAGCCAGTGGTATGTGTAAAATTGATATAATTCAACAGTAAAACTGTGTGCAGTTCGACAATCCTCCTTCTTCGTATGTGTAATCACATTTTGGAAACTCCCACAACCGTTTTCAAACTTTTCCAAAGTGTTTCCCACAACGTTGTTGGCAGCAGTCACGTCTTAACTCGCTCTGTTTAGCTGTTGTGATTCAGAAAGGAAGATAAATCTCATCAAGCTGGAAGCAATTCATGAAACAAGGCTTTAACCAAATAAATTAGAAGCTTAATTCTTAATTTGTGAAACCCTCTAGTGCAACAATTTCTATTTTGTTTAATTCAAAACTGTTTTTTTCTTACATAATTACCTTAAGATTGAAGGCTGTGGATAAACCATGTATTGTGTCTTAAGCTATGTTCACACCGGGCATGTGACGTGCTAAACGAAGGTTTTGAACGCATATTTATCTAATGGTGTTCACACTAGACAAGCAGGGAGGGGCTTCTTGTTCTTCTCCTACTGTTAACCTACAGTTAGAAGAGGCTGAAATGTCAAAGCCGTACAAAAATCTTACTTTAGGCTTTTCTTTTACAGCTTTTTCCAATACATCGTGCAAATGGCAAGAAGTATATTCTCCTCTGTGATCCATTTTCAAACAGCTGACACTTCATTAAAGTAAAAAGGACGCCATCCATACGTCACTACCAAATCTGAGTCCTTAATTTATCAAAGTCCGACCTGGATTAACTTAAAACCCACATTCCATCACTACACATTGTGAACGTGGTGTATGAAAACGGTCATAGAAACTTGCGTAGCTACACATGTACGAGAGAGTTTGAAATTGGAAGCCCGAAACAGACTTAAATTAGCATCTACAGAGACTTTTTTATTAAAACTGGATGCTTGAGCGCGTGTTGTCAAGGGTAGTGTGAATGTAGCTTCACATGTTAAATAGGGCTGTAACAATTCACAATCTGCTACCAAAAAAATGAGAATGAATTTACGCAACATCCAAGATGGCTGATTGGCGATCTTTATAAAAATAATAGAGTGCAGTAAAAATAAGATTCAGAAACTATGTATTTGTTGTTCTGAAAATGCAGCATAATGCTGGATTTTAAACTATAAACTGAAAATAAGACGAATGTGCAGCACCACTGTCAGCAGAAGTAAACTAATCTTCAAAATAAAGTAAGTGTCGGTAAGGTTTCCTGTTTACAAAGTGTTTTTGATAAAAAAAATAAACTGAAATTCCGTTTACTGACATAAATCCTGATTTAACAAAGTGTTTACATTCCTTTCAACAGTTGACACAATGAACGTAATTCCAGCGGATTCTGAGGCGGAGAAAATCTGCTTTTCATAACGGTTTGAACCGGCAATTCAAAGCTTTAGAACGTAAAGTGACGCAGAACTTTGAGGATGGAAAATCTGTGGAGAATATTTACAGGATTTGTTGTTAAATGATCCAAAAAACAGTGATGCTTAGGTTTTGTTTACTTTGAAGCTAACCCGACAGTTGACGAAAATATAAATAAATAAATAAGCAATAGGTTTAAAAATGAACATAATTTCTTTCTATTTAAATCTTTGTGCTTTTATCCATTTGGTTGATTCTACATAAAGGTGTAAATGATGGTGATTTAACACATATAATTTTGATTGTCATCCATCCAGTAAAAACACATACACTTAGAAATAAAGATATTATATTAAAAAGTTAGAATCATGGTTAGATTCATGAATCTTTAAGCTTGATTCATGAATCAAATTGGATCACCACCTCAGCAACAGCCCAATTGTTAATAGATGTGGATCCTAATATTTTATTTATTCTATGTGAGTTACGAGTATTTGATTAAGAAGTCTAATATAAAACTGTTTTTTCCATATATACAGTCCTCCTTAAGAAGGAGCACATTTTTATGCCACTTTTTTTTTTTTTTTTTTTTTAGGATTAAGGCATTGAAAACAATAAAAACTCATTACTCCTGAAACCTAATTCAATATGTTTTTTTTCTTTATGGCATTAGATATAATGTTAGTGCTATAGTTCTTCAATGAATCTCATTTTTCCTTATAAAGTAACCGGAGCCTTCCCTTTGAAATCATGGCTGTATTGAACATTTATGGTTTTCCTTTTGTTTCGATGAAAATGTATTTAACAATCATCTAGATTGAAGTTATTTATTAGAATTTTGTATATGTGGAAATTAAACAGGTAATAAACTATTGAGAGTTAAAGACTGTTTAAACATGTGAGGACATCCTCATGAAAAAAATTTTACATTTTATTGTACATTTTCATTCTTTGCTTTCACTTATGTGAATATAAATACAGTTTTCTGCAGTAAACTTCACATGAATTATTATAACTTGTACTGTTTGTCTTTGTCCTGACGTAGAATCTATGTTTGAAGTTCTAATTTATAAGATAGGAGACGATAAAGCAGCGCTCTGGAGACACATGCAGCTCTTATTCCTCCTTTGTGACTCATTTTAGAGAGAGAATATAGTCTCATTCGATTTTTGCACGCTTATTTTTTGATTTGTAAATCATACAAAACTGTTTGTACTTGCAACAGTGTAGTCACATTTACAGAAATTACAAAATACAAACTACTATTGACACAACTTAAAATTACATCAACTGAAAACTAACTACACAAATCTTTAAAAAATACGCACAGTTCGCCTGATAAACACAAAACTGCACAAATCAGAAGGGAAACTAGTGTTGAGTGTTTAAGAAAGTGACAAAATGTCAAGTTTTTAGCAGATAATTCTCATAATCTAAGCAGCTGAGAAGAAAACTGTGATGACCCAGCATTATAACAGCCTTTAAACGCATCACTTACGTACGAATCTTTGAGACATAAAAAGAGTCTCACATCTGATTTGTATGTAAATGCGATTTTGTGTGTGCGTAACAAGCGATTCGTGCGTACTTTTTAAAGATTTGTGTGTAGTTAGTTTCAACCTGTTGTAATATTAAGTTGTGTATGTGTAAATTGTTTTACATACAAATTTGCAAGTACGAACAGTTACGCACAAAATGTATTTTCTAAGTCACAAATCTTGAATTATGCACACACAAATGGAATAAGATATACTCTCTCAGTTCTTTGGTTTTAAAGGAAAAAGTTAATAATCTAAAAAAAATTATACATTTGTAGTTTTGCTTCATTTGTTTTAGTTAATTATGTTCTGTCGCGTATGTTTACATGCAAGAAAACGAATCCAAAATTATGGTGAACGGTTTAGTTTACTTTAATTTTTTTATTTATTTTTTACAGCTTTGTATTTTGTTTTTTCTGTATATTTTAAATTAATTCAATACCAATGTTGTGATGTTATAATTTATAGTAAAAAAAAGAAAAACAATCAACATTACTCATAAAAATGTCATGTTTGACTGTCATGCATTTTCAAGTGAATCTGCTGCAGCAGGAGGATCTTATTTCACACAGGGTGTCTTTTATTTTAAAAGTAACTTGTATGTGCTTCTGTCAAAAGTAAAGAATCTTTAGTTGTTAAACATAGAAACATCAAATACTTCTAACCATTTTAAAAGCTACATTTCATAAATGAATTACTTAAAGGGAACAAAAACATCAATAAATTGTATTTTCTAAATGGCAAGTGGGACTTGGTGACACTCTTTGGGTTTATGGTCCATAAATAATGGGATCAAATGACTCTTTTAGTATTAAAGGCTGCAGACCCCTGCATTTAAGTATTCTTTTTTTGTTGAAAATATCCAATCAAAGCTTCACATGACACCAAAATGTTTACTGATGATATAATTTGTCAAAATTGCAATAAATAAAGAAATCTCCTAAGTAAAAAGTCGTATTTTGTTCCATTTCACTGTGATAACAGCCCAGAACCTGCAGCTTCAGGCAGCAGCAAAGCCTTTTATAATAAATAATGTAGTTCCACGTCATGTATCTCAGCTTGTGACAGCATTCTGTTTGACTGGTCTTGATAAATGGTCTTGTACCTCAATGAGCCATATGTATTTTCTTTGTTTTTAGGAGGAGTATATGACATTTTTAACACCCATGTTTTATTGCCTTACATCAGTTTGCACTATCATCCAGGCGTTGGTCAGACCCACGTTCCCCTCGGTGCCGAAAAGCTGCAGGCCTTTCTTCAGATCCCTCTGTGCATACTGATCAATCTGAGGAAAAAAAAGGAAAAAAAGAGAGGTTTCAGCAAGAAAAAAACGATAATTCAACAAACATCGCTTCCACATGTGTGAGTTTTCATTAAAAACGATGGGAGACGTCCTCCCCTTTCTGCATCAGATAAGCAGCTTGGTTCCATTTTCTTTGGGTGGGAGTAAATCATTTTGGATTGGAGTGGTGACAAACAACCACATACATTCTTAAAGAAAATAGCAGTACCGTCTGACAGAAGTGAACTATTTCTGCGGGGCCACTTCTGTAGCATTTCTGTGTTTTGTTGACAAAAAAAGGTGCAGAAAGTCATGAATAATTGTGTTCTCAGCAAACAAGCAAATAAAAAACCTACTTTTTAGCAGTTGATTGCAGGTGGGCTCACTTAAAGAAATCTAACATAACAAGGAAATATTCCATTAATACAAAAAAAATCTGTTAGGGGCGGTGAAAACAAAAATGAAATATTTTATTTTATCATGCACTGAAGAGCAAATTATATTCTAGCAGTTTTACACAAGTGGCGCCATTGGTGGATTGTTTTTACTTTTATTTTATTTTTTTGCACAAGAACCCAAATGTATTAAAAGAACAGCAGAACACACACAGATCTGCAGGTCACAGGCCTCAGAGCCATCCTCCCTCATCCACGGTGCCAACCACCCACAAATAAACAATGGGTCCCCTCTGCGACCCTAACACTGCAGTTACCATAGCAGCAAAACATTAACAAAAGCAGACGTAGCACAGAAGAGAAGAAAATTGACATTTTTGTTGACCGCAGGTAATCTAAAATTGGTTAATGTTCTGTTTCTTTCTTTGGGAAATTTAGCTATGTCCAAAAACAGCTTTGGATCCACCTCAAGAGCAGGTGTTTTATTTTGAAAATATGCTTTTTTTTCTGGAAGACCACCCGATGACTTGACCATTTGAGAGAAATGGACGCTGTGTGGTCACAGCAAAACGGACCTAACCTTTGTCTTGAATGCATCAGTGTACAGATCCGACTCCCGGATGGTTCTGATTTGTGGCGTTGTGTGTCTGCTAAGATCACAGTCATTGATCAGAGTGAGTCCTGTTCACACGCCACGCCCAGGGAGCCTGAGCCCTCCGTGGAGCTAGACGTGACCGTTTCAAACACGGAGCGATTATCTGGAGCTCTCTGGAGCTCAGAGTGGTGAGAAAAAGCCATGTGGCACGAGTCCTCATGTCCTTCTTTACTTGCTTTTTTTTAATCAAACTTCAATATTTAAGATCATTGATCAGATGTCTTTTTTGAACATTTAACGTTTTGTTTTTTTTAAGGGAAAAGTCTCTTTTGTGAGAAAATGGTCTGTCAAAGTTCAAGTCCTGACCTGAATTTGGTTGAGATTCTACAACATAACCCTAAAAGGCAGTTCATGTTTAAAACTTCTCTACTGTCTTTAAATAGCAACCAGTCTGCAGTGTGTGTGTGAAAAAGTCCTCCGCTGTGCTGTGAAAGACTCATTTCCAGTTCTGCCAAACACTTGATTGCAGTTTTTGGTGCTAAAAGCCCCTCAACCAGATTTTAGGAATAAGAAGGAATCTGGTTTTTACACAGGGCCATGTAGATTTTGACCATTTCCATAAAAAGAAAAGCTCACTTTTTGGTAATAATATTATTTATGTTTTATATTTTAATTTATTAGACAATTGGACAAACGTATTAACTATTTCTACTTAGAAAACTTGTGATGGAAGCCAAACCTTAGTTAAGTAGTCAATCCATTGAGTATTAGCACCCGCCTAAATATGTTCATACAAGCAAACAATAATTAAAGCAGCGTTGTTTGGCTCACAAGCCGTTTGATCTGCCCACATTGGTTTAGCAACACGCCCCCTCACTCTCTCCCCTTCTGCCCCAGCCAGCCTGGTCAGAGCTGCACGTGAAAAATTCATTATTATTATTGTTTTTTTAATAACAGCTTTTCTGTTGGTTTTATCTCCAAAGCAACCTTTTTTTGTTGTTGTTGTCTGGCGGTGATGAACAGCTCTATATAATTTATAAAAGAATTGACCAAAGTAAACTTTTTGATTTCCTTGGCAACTGAGGTTTTTTGTTAACCATGCCGACTTTCCTAATATAGTCATATTGTATGTTGCATTGTTTCGATAAACTTGAGTCAAGGATTCATGTATTAAAATTTCACAAAATTCCGGTCACAAATGTGTGCGCTGCAGAGAAACGCCACTTTCATGACATTGCCACGCTAACGCCATTAAAATCTACAACTTCTAAATCTAAACAATTTCTTAATACTCGAAGATTTAGTGGGTGATAGATTGAAATTTCACAGAGGAGTTTAAATTTGTAAAATAAATTTTGTTTGTAAAATTTAATGAGGTCAAAAGTCAATGACACTTGTAGACTTAACCTGGTGGCGTTAGTGTGAGATTTCATGTCATTTTCTTTTGAGGTGTTGTCATTCACAATGTCCAACATTTATTTCACCAGGTACTAGGTGTGTGCAAATTTTGGTGAGTTTTTGAGTGCGTACTTAGAAAACAGGAAATATTTTGTGTCAATTGGTAACTTCACCTCTGAGCCAACAGAAATTACATTAGGAGTGCCCCAAGGCTCCATCCTGGGACCACTTCTATTTAACCTCTACATGCTCCCACTGGCCCAGGTTATAAAGAACAACAACATTAGTTACCATAGCTATGCAGATGACACACAGATATATATTAGACTGACACCAGGAGACCGAGGCCCTGTACAGGCTCTTGGTAAATGCATTGAGGACATTAATGACTGGATGTGTCACAACTTACTTCAATTAAACAAAAACAAAACTGAGGTTATTGTCTTTGGGGCTAAAGAAAAAAGGTTAGACGTCACTACAGAGCTTCAATCTATTCAACTAAAAACTACCAACCAGGCCAGAAACTTGGGTGTAGTGATAGACACAGACCTAAATTTTGATAAACACATTAAGGCAGTCACTAAATCAGCCTATTATCATCTCAAAAATATCTCAAGGATTAAAGATCTGATGTCTAAGCAGGACCTGGAGAAACTAGTGCATGCTTTCATCTTTAGTCGACTTGATTACTGTAACAGTGTTTTTACAGGACTACCAAAAAAATCCATCAGGAAACTGCAGCTTATTCAGAACTCTGCTGCTCGGGTTCTCACAAGGACCAAGAAAGTAGACCACATCAGTCCAGTTCTGAGGTCTTTACACTGGTTACCTGTCTGTCAGAGGATAGACTTTAAAGTTCTGTTACTGGTTTATAAAGCTTTGAATGGTTTAGCACCAAAATACATGACTGACCTCCTGACCCAGTATGTACCAGCCAGACCTCTCCGATCATCAGGATCCGGTCTTTTATCAGTTCCTAGAGTCAGAACTAAACATGGAGAAGCTGCATTCAGCTTCTATGCTCCACAGATCTGGAACAGACTTCCAGAAAACCTTAGATCTGCTGAAACACTCAGTGTATTTAAATCCAGGTTAAAGACTCACCTGTTCTCAGTTGCATTTGATTAATATGTATTCAAAAGTTTACGTCCGCACTGTTTATCTATGCTTGTTTTAAATTAAAATATTTTTACTTTCTTTTAATTTTATTTTAATGATCAAACCTTTGCTATTTCTGTTGATTGTTTTTTTTAATGTTTCATGTTAAGCACTTTCAATTGTCTCTTTACAGGAAATGTGCTATACAAATAAATAAACTTGCCTTGTCTTATCTTACATGGTGTGGTGGAATTTTCACTCAAACACACGGTAATAAAGAAAGGGCCCTTGCAGTCCAGGACTGTTGTCAGCCATAATGAACCTTTCGTCTCTGGTAGGTGGACTGAACCAAATATGGAGATTAGGAAAAATCCCTGATTCCAGCAAGCTTTGTATTGTAAGAGAACCAAACTTGAGATGAACAGGTGAGGATGATCAAATTCACACATCAGTCTGACAATAGACGTCAAATAGAAGATTTTAAACAAAACAGAAAACAAAAAAATCAAGGTTTAGCTGTTAAATAAACAGAGAAGAGCTCCAAAATCCCTCACAAGCTGCTGCTTACAGATTGTTACTCTCAATTAAAGGCATCAATAGCATTGATCTGCAGCATCTCTACTCTACCTAAAAGCGTTTTCGGCAGTGAGATACTGAAGGACGCGATGCATCGTTAAATACTTCTTTGCAAAACGCCCCAAAGAGAATAGCCTTCATTTTGCAAATCCAACATTTTAAGATTATCTTTGAATGTTTTGGGTGTTTCTTGATTTTCTTTCTCTGCTGTTGTTAAAGTTTGATATTTCTTTCAGATCCCGAATACATTTCAAGCGTTGAACTACTGCAGTACATCTACCTTGATTAAATCTCTTTCAGGATCTCTGCTCTTTTGCAGCGACCGCGTTACCTTGTAGAACTGGAAATAATTAAAGGTTTGAATGGGAGAAATGCAAGATTTATGAGTAGACTGAGAGGCAAACAAAAATATAGCATAACTCAAAAACATTTGGAAATGTCATTCTGTTTGCTAACGGCTGCATTATAATCTATTAAAGGTCATTGCTGCTCTGTCGGGTTGAGTAGCGGCTGGTGGAAAAATGAGCTTCCAGCTCTGGGGAAAGAAGAGCTGTGTGTTTAGCTTACAGTCCATTAATTGTTAATGACATCAGTGTTTTGTAGCATCAAAGTACAGACATCCCTTCAGAAGGCTGCTTTGTACTGTATAAGAAACTGTATTCAAATAAAGCCGCTTCCCAGTCAACAGACATCCAACAAAAGAACAATGCTGGGAAATTCTGCTGAACAAAACTGCTATGGAGGGAGTGTGATGGCGGGATGCCAAGTCCTACACAACAAGTGAGACACTTTACCATGAATCAATTTATGGCTCCAGTATTTTTTTTTTTGTAGAAAGCGGAAAATAAATTGGCATCAACTTGACAGGCTGGTGGTGACTGCTTTAAAGTTCTGGCCAGTTCAATGGTTTTATGAAAACTATGTTGGTTTACATTAAAGAAACAGCTTAACTCACACTGTTCAGGAATGTGTCAAACTAGCGTTCTTGAACATCCGTTTGACCTAAGGTGGGGGAGGGGCTTCTTCTTTTTTTGCTACTGTTTACTAGCACATGTCTGCCACCCTCACTTGGTGCGAAACATCAAAGCGGTGCAAATCTCAGTCCAGATTCTTTCTTTACAGCTCTTTGCCGATATATGAAAGTCTTGGTGTCATAGAAATCCGTCCAGGCACAAACCGGAATTTTTAATTTCTTCTTCATGATCAATTTTGAAACGGTTGGGACTTCTGTGAATCAAAAGAGACACCATCCATACGTCACTACCAAATCTTAGGCCGAATCAGAATCCTTCCCTACCCCTACAGCTTCTCCCTATTGTAGGGACATTTGAAAAGGTAGGGGCTATGTCCGAATTCCCCCCCTAAGCCCTAACGACTAATAAACTATTTAGTGCAGGACTATATAGTGCCCCTGGATTTTAAAGGCAATTCGGACATGCTCACTACTTTACTTTCGTTTTGCTAAATGCAGGATAGAACATTACCGATTTCACTAAATCTGTAATGTCTGATGGTGAAAATGTAGATGGTTTATTCATAAATTACATTTAAACACATTCTTTTTTGTTTGAAATTGTTTGACCGCAATGCATTGTGGTCTATATTCGCTAATCTAGTAAGCATCAATGCATTCTAGTTTTTCGCAAAGACTTCTGGGAAATTTCTAATGCACTCGATTTAGGAATTTTTAGATCCAGACAGCACTAGAAAATGGCAAGCGCAATATATAGTGAGTAGGGGAGGAATTCAGACATAGCCAGGGTTGTCTGAAATAGTTTCTTTAAGGGCAAAGCGAAGGGGGTTACGCGTCGTGCTGTGCCGCGGAGGAGAAACATATTTCTCCACGTAGGTGTTCTCTGAAGCACAGAAATTTGTATTTAAATGTAAATAATACTTGTTGTTTTAGTATGACTATTTTAAGTTATAAAACCGATGTTATGTATTTCAGAGTGCTAGCAGCTCCATGCTAACGTAGATGACCAGTGATTATTGATGACATCATCGAGTGGGAGTAACATCCAAATTTGAAGAAACTATTTTTCCACAACTCTCTGTTTGGAGGGCTAAATGTAGGGATAGGTAGAAGCTGCAGGGTTAAGGGAAAAATGTTGATTTAGCCTTAATCCCTAACTGATCAAAATTAGAACTGGTGTAATCTGTAATGTGCGCATAATAGCATTTAGTACATAGAGCTTAAAAATGGCCATAGAAACTTATGTAGCAACAAGTCCAAAAGTTTACCTAGATTTTTTATTGAAAGGAGTCACATGGTTATACAATGCTGAGAGAGGTGTGGATTTATCTTAAGAGTTAAACATTTTGAAGTTACAAGTTTTAAAAAAATACATAGAGTGTCTGTCTTGAGAACAATTAATCTAAGTGTCAAAAACAGGAATAAAAGGACATTTAAGTTGGTTCCAGAGTGTTGGTTGCAGATTTTTAGCATTTTAGATAAAGTTCTGATTTATACCCCTGTTCCAACAGATTTTAGGCCTTTGTTTAACTTTACAGATTAGGACAAACAATAACTGGGCAACAGCAGACACAGGTAACAAGATAAAACGGTAAACAGATAGTGTCACCAAACATCCAGGTCTGTGTGTGTGTGTCCTTTTAAATTGATTGTGCGTTTGCTTGTTTTTTTAGTCTGTATGACATTTTTTTTTTTTTTTTTTAAACAGCCAAACATTTCAAAACTTCAAACACTCGAGGGATTTTAAGTAGGGGTGTAGGGAGGTATTTTTCTGTTGATGGAGGACACATAATAAGATATTTTCTGTATGAGAACATTCGATTACGAGTATTCCATTTCAAAAAACCTTAAAATGCATAATTAAGTCATCTATATCTATCTCCACTGTTAATAACTAAAGTAAACATATTAATCCAGTACTGTTACAGATTTAAGTACTTCAAGTACTTTGTTCATCCTAGGTCTGGGTGATTAAAGCACTGATAGAGCACAGACTTACTTTCTCTCTGAATGATAATAAAAGCTGCAGCTGTTTTTCTTTTTAATCAGAGTAACTCACCCACCTATAATCCTCACAGCTATATAATTTCCTACAGTGAAATTATTGACAAGCCGTGCCGGAATCATTTGTGCAGCTTTTTCTTCCAGCTCTTGGTATCAGTAAACTTATGAAGCTTTTTTATTGCGACTTTCATTGAGTAATTTTACAGGTAGGAACCCTCTCGTTAAACCAGATTGGTAGAATAAAGGTTTAAACTGGAATCAATTACAGTTTAGAGTTTGAAGGAGATGAAGATGAAGGAGTCATAAATGAAATGAAAATGTTGTTTTTATGTGCGCACAAACTACAGTACGGTGCCAAACCTTAAATTGTTGAATGACGTAAGAATGGAGACATGTTTTAGTCAACTTAAAATAACAAGCGTTTTTTAAAGTAGAGAAAAAAAACGTTATCTATTCAAATCTATGTAGGCCAGTTAGAAAATGAATCTTGCAAAAGAACAGCAAGAAGACTGCACTCCAGCAACGGCTGCACTCTTACACTGATATTATCCTCGGGACTTCAGTTGGCCTTTAACTACACAAGGCGAGTCAGAGATGGACATCAATTATTTATGTGCCAGCGATAGAAGGGAGATCAGAGATGTATATAGGGAGAAGTAGAGAGGAGATCCAAGAAAGGCCAAAAGTGCGGAAAAAGTGTGTAAAAGGAGGAGTGAAAGGAAAACGGTACATGACGAGCCAAAACGCCAAAAATACGGGAATGCAAAAACACCAAGGGGGCAGATGGAGTAAAACCACCAATGGATTTGACATGTATGGGGAACAGAGAAGGGCTTTTTAAATCTGTAATTGTCCAATAAAAGGTCATGTGTGACTGAAGGAAACACAGGAGACACAAATAGATAAGAAAGACTTCAGAGGAAATAGGAAGCAAAAAGCCTCAATTTATTCTATTCCAAACAACAACTTCCCATTACAGGTGCGCTAACAAGGAAGAAAAACTAAAGGAGATAAAGGGACAGAAAAAACAAAGTATATGTGATTATAGCCCTCCATGTCCATTTTACATACTATTTGAGTACATATCAGAGATTTAGTCAATTCCATATTTTCTGCAATATAGGGCGCATTGGATAATAAGGCATAAAATAAATGAATTATCTATTTTCAAACACATGTCATATACCAGTAACTCTAGAACTGGTTTGTAACACGCTAAACTCTTTCTGAGTTGGCATATTACCAATACACATAAACAGGCTGATAACGCTAAAACAAATGTTATGGTGACTATGGTAACTTCCAACCTTGTGAAGGTACATTCACACCACTCTCAGCAACACACGGTCAAGACATTTCCAATGAAAAGTCCCTGTCAAAACACGTAAATGTGCGTTACGGGCTTCCACATTCAAAACTCTCACTTTCATGATTAGCTACGCAAGTTTCTATGACCATTTTCGGGTTTTAGTGACAAAATGTATGCACTGAATGCGCATTGCAAGTTAAACCAGGCTAAACTTTGACCAGTCAGGGACTCCAATTTGGTTGTGACGTATAGATGGGGACACCTTTAAATCACGATTGTGCCAACTGCTTGAAAATTGACCATGAAGGACAAAATTAATAATTGCAGTTTGTGTTGTTTGAATCACAGAACACCAAGTCTTTCGTGTATCGGAATAGAGCTGTGAAAGAAAAAGCTTCGAGGAAGATTTGCAATATTTGTACCACTTTGATACTGTAGGTGGCGGATATGTAGTATTAAACCACTTGTCCAGCGTGAACCTCATGGGCTAAATGCGCTATCTTGAATGTGTGTCACATCATCAGTCTGTTTGTAGCTTCAGTAAAACATAAAAAAACACAGTAGGACATCGCTACAGATTAGCCATGTTAGCATATTCACACTAACACTCAAATTTGTTTGCAACTCGTATTACCAACAGACTGACACCTCTAGAAAATGTCTTCAACATCAGTAAACACAACCAGAATTTATACATACAAAAGGTGTTCCAGATTATAAGAAAGAATTACGAATATTGAGAGAGTCTTACTGTGCAGAAAATAGGGTATGTGAAAATGTCTTTCCACTGTGACACCAGCAACATCAGACCATAAAATATCATCAAAAGCATGTTGTTTTACTAAAGGAAAAAGAATCATGTTCCATTAGTTTCAAATGTGAAATGTCTTCCCCTCTCTTCTCTTAATGTACCTCAAACCCCCTCCTTCCTTTGCTAATGGGCGCCTACGCTCATAGCCAAGAGCTGATTTCTCGCAATTACTTCCATTTCATCCTTCTGCAGAGGGACTTGGGATTACATTCCTGGAAATCGACCAAACTGAAACCAAAGTCAGTCTTTTTCAAGGACGCCCTATTCAACTATTGACAGAGTTTCTCCTGATTGGCCTTCCCGTTGCTGGAAACAAAGCCCTCTGGAAGCGTTGCCTTGCAGTCTAAGCAGGGAGTTGCAGTCCTTCTGAGGAATAATCCCTTTGCTTGAAAACTAATCAGCAAATATCTGCATTTCTGTAAACTTTTCCTGAGACAAGAAGCTCAAAGAGAAACCCTTACATTTTGGGGAGATAATGAATGAGGGAACCGATTCTGAAGGCTTTAAGGGCTCTGTCTCTGACTTTTAATCCTGGCCCGGGGAACAGTAATAACATACTTTAATTATTAAAGCACTCAGCATTCCCCTTTAAATGACTAATCTCGGTCCTTAGCCAGGGCAAATCAATTACAATCCTTGCTCTTTTTCCATCCTCAGCTTCTAATCAGTTCCTGATTAACACTTGGTGAACTTGGCAAATGTGAGTAGACAATCAATGTGGCTAAGCTGTGCAGAATCACAGCTTTAAGGGCTGATGCCTGAAAAGCTTTAATCAAGGCGCTGCAAGTTGCGATCACATGTTGGATAATAACCACATGTTGAAGCTCCACAGGTCCACGAAGGAGACAATTTTTTTGATTAATAATGTTTCTTTGAAAAATGATCAAGCTGGACGTATATGTGTGTATTTTTAGGAGTGTGAACTTATCGTGACTAATTAATTACAGACAATTTAGCGAGTTCTTTATCGTGTTAATATTGTCTTCAATGTATAAGTATTATTTAACATGTAAGGGATAACGTCCAACAAGATTTCCGTTATCGTAAATTCAATGACAACACAGAAGGCGTGATCTCGTCAGATACTTTTGTAAAGTCCATTCCTTTCTAAAAGAGAGTTATACTTCCTAAACTATAGTCACATATGAAATAAATACTTCTTAAATCAACTAAATTATCATTCAACTATGTGGTGTGATATGTTGTTTGGTAAAAACTACAGAGCCAGCACTGACCTCGCTCTGCAGCAGCGGAGCAAAGTGGAACCATGATAAGTCAGAGGGAAAGTTCCCTTCTTACTGCTTGTTTTTGCCCAGTCACAACAAAGAAATAAAGTCTAAAAAACTGAATTCCTCTGGTGTCACCTCCTCGTGTTTCATCTCCTCCTTCTTAGATTCTCTTCGCTCTTCCTCTTCAGCTGCATCCCAATCATCAGAATGATCAGATTCACCAAACAGGGAACTATATATAACTATTAAAAAATCCACTCATGCTTTTTTATAATATTAATAATAATAACAATTGTGATAAACTTTATTTATATAGCACCTGTCAAGATAAAGATGACAAAATGCTTCACGTAAAACACAGAATGTAAAAAAAAAGAATGTTTAAAACAGAATTAGGAAAAAAGCTATTTTAAAAAGATATGTTTATTGCTGCTTTTAAAAGAAAACACTGAGTCTGCAGATCTGAGGCTGAGAGGAAATAAGTTCCAGAAGGATGGAGGCACTGCTGCAAAGGTTGGTTCACACCGGACGCAGAAGCGCTGCGGCGGTCCTCCGCGGCCGGCTCACTTCATGCAGTGGTCGTGTTTTCAGCATCTGGTCTATTTTTTGCATGAGCCACGAGTGATCCGCGTCAATGGACTCGATAGACGGAGCTGTGTGACGTATTTCCGCTTTAAAATAAGACTGCTTATTTACTACCCGTTGTGGCTAGTTCTATTTATAGACTTAGCAAATCTACGTGTACTATTCTTAGTATTGTCAAATTTTCGTTATTTCTTACATTGTAAGTTTGTCATTGTGTTTACACACAATGACATCCAAGAAGGGAAAGTTTGCCTTCCTGAAACACCAAACACCCAGTGCTTATAAAACGCTACTATGTACCGTATGATCATATGATTCTTGTTAGAGCATTTAAAACTTCCCTAGCAGAACTTTGAACATTAAAACAAACTTTGAAGTGACTTTCAGACTACTGGTTTTACTCTCAGCTGATGATGATGAGGTGCCTTTTTTAATTATAAAAACAAGAACAAACAAGTAACCCAATGTGAGAATCGAGAGACAAACTGGGTCTAAAGTTACCCCGAGCTTCCTTACTGAGGGCTGACATGCGGTTGTAATAAACAACGGGACACTGTATGTTCACCATTGTACTTTAGCATTAATCAAATGTTGGAGGTCTGTATTTTTAGATTGCTCTGAAAAGTGTTCCCACTTTCTTTTAATTAGAGCACTCTGAACCAGATTTTTTTCTTTGTTTTTCTTAATTGTTTGAGATTGGTGGTGTGAATGTAAAGGTTGCAATGCTGCTATAATTAAAAAAGTAATAATAAAAACACATTTTATGTTGTATTTTAATCTTTTACTCCACAATATTGTCACTAATTTAAATAAAAATACTTCAAAATTACGATTTTCACAGCAATTATTGGGTTAAATTTGAATAGATTGAGTTGATTAATTAATTATAGGTCATGATTAATTAGTTGCACCAAAAATGAATTAATTTAGCCCTTTTTATGATGATCTTCTATGATATTTTGGGTTGGATGTATTGATTTTGTTTTGCAGCCAAATATCTCTGAAAATCTTTAGCCTGCAGCTATTGACATCAACAGGTGCTTCTCTCCAGAGCTGTCACGGCTTGCCTTTCGTCTGTCAACTGTTTTATATCAAAGAGATTCTATTTTGATGATTTGACGCTATATCCCCCCTTAAGCTGCTGCATTTTTAGTCGTCACTCTTAACTTTACTCACAATCAGGCTTCAGTTTTTTTTTTTTTTTTCTTTTTACCATGAGTCATTCTTTGAATCCTGCTGAATCTAAATTATTTCCTTCGCCTGCGAGAAAATACTTGGAGCCCTTTGGTGAATGCTGGGAGGGGCAGGGGCAGCTTTAGTTTGAAGTTCTGTATGAACAGCCACCGCAAGGAGGGTCTTTCAGATCCCCGGCAGCCAATGACTGAGTCCCACACAATGCATTTGATCCTTTGTAGTGAGAGGTTTTGGTGCAATCTGAGTGCTGCAGGTGACTGTGCTGATGTGCTGAGCTTACATTTATGTCATCTTTAATTCCATTCTGTATTTTTTTTTTTGGGGGGGGTAAATAGGATTAAATTATGCAGAGGTGCAGATTAAGGTGTGTGAAAGGATGAAAAAGGAAGCAGTTCTGGAAGGTGCACAATAAGGAAAAGCTTCAACATTGACACTTTATTTGGCTGGATGTCTGGCTCCTATTAGGTTACTTATCACAAATCTTAGATAAGTTCTCTTAAGATCTTTGATTATGTATATTTTTATGAAAAAGAAAATACACATCAATAAAAAAATAGAAATAGCATTTGCGGTTTCCGTGGAATGCTGGACCAGCTCTACATCCTCTTCAGGGTGCTGAAGGGTTTGTGGGAATTCGCTTATCAAGTCCATGTGTGTTTTATGGATTTTGAGAAGACATTGGTGTCCAGTGGCAGTTGCTCTGGGATTATGGGGTCCAGGGAGCCATACTGAGGGCTGTCCCGTCTCTGTATGACCAGAGCATAAGCTTGGTATGCATAGCCGGCAGTAAGTGCGACTTGTTCTTGGTGCTGACGGTTCTGTTCATCCCCTCTAAGGACAGAATTTCTAGGTCCAGCCAGAGGTCGGAGGATTTCTGGTTTGGGGACCACAGGGTTTTGTCTCTGCTCTTTGCAGATGATGTTGTCCTGTTGACTTCATCGAGCCAGGACCTCCAGCATGTACTGGAGCGGTTTGCAGCCGAGTGTGATTGGATGGGATGAGGGTCAGCACCGCTAACTCCGGGCTCCATTGGCAAGTGTTATGGCTCTGATGCAATCTCTGGAGTCTTTATGTAACTTTAAAAGTGCGAGAGGAACTTCCACTGCATACGATCACGTCTGAGCTCTGCGATCTGGCCTCTCCGACGCTCCGAATCTGTTTCATTGGGTTAAAATTTTCGCTGGAGTCGCAGGGCTTTTTTGAAGTTGGTACTATGAACAACCTAAGTCGTAATAAATGGTGGGTTATTGCATGAACCTACGTGAGTTGGGAGTTTCACAAAGTCGGCAGCAGAGCCTTTAAGTCTGAGGCCATGGTTCTTGACCAGAGAAAGGTAGTTTTCCCTTTCTCAGTGTGTGGAGTGCTCCTGCCTCAGGTGGAGGGGTATAAGTATTTTGGGGTCTTGTTCATGAGTATGGAAAGATTGGAGAATGAGATCGACAGGCGGATTGGAGCGGCATCCGCTGTTATGCAGTCGCTGCACCAGTCTGTTGTGGTGAAAAGAGAGCTGAGCCAGAAACCAATTAATGGCAATCAACCAAATCTCTAAATTTACCGGTCGATCTTTGTTCCAGGACTCACCTATGGTCATGAGCTCTGGGTCATGACCGAAAGAACGAGATCCTGACTACAAGCGGCTGAAATGAGCTTCCTCTGTAGGGTGGTTGGGCGCTCTCTTAGAGTTAGGGGTGAGAAGCTCAGTCACCCGGAGAGAGCTCGGAGTAGAGCCAATTGAGGTGGCTTATAGATCTAGTCTGGATGCCTCCTGGACGTGTCCCTGGAGAGGTGTTCTGGGCATGTACCACTGAGCGGAGGCCCTGGGGATAACCGAGCCCACACTGGAGAAACTTTGTCTCTTGGCTGGACTAGGAATGTCTCTGGGTCCTTCAGGGGAGCTGGAGGAAGTGGCCAGGGACAGTGAAGTCTTAGACTAGAGCTGCTGTGACCCGGATAAGTGGAAAAAGGTGGATGGATGGATTTTTATTTGCATTTTATTTTATATTCTTTGGAAGATTTTTTTGGACACTTTAATCATTTTAACCCCCATTTTTTTTTTCTTAATTTATGCCGCATCAAACCAAACTCCAAAGATTACTTTGATAAACTGCAGTCCCTGGATATCTAAAGAAACAGTGTTACTCAGATTTCTGATTGTGTATAGTAGTAAAATCCTTTTTTATGGTCTAAATCTCTCCGACTTTGGTGACAAATGCTGTTAGAAAATGGCCTCGGCTGTGGCCAAATTACTGCCTGTCAAGCAGGTTGGGAGTTGAAGAGCAATTTTCTCCTCAGGAGTTTCAATCCAATCCCACTCCTGTTTTTTTTTTTTTTTAATTCCGGGAGATTTTATTTTCACATGCTGTACTTATATTTGTAAACTCATATTTCAAGACAGGGGTAACAAGACAAAATGAACTTCAACTGTACCTCTTTTAAACCAAAGAAACAAACAACAGGAAGTTAGAATGTAATTTAGAGACTCATCAACAACACATTTCCTGCCGTTACCTCAGAGCTGCTTGCAAATTTAAAAGCTGAGATTTTTAGTCTTTGTTTGCAACTTTCATCCTCTGAGCTGCAGCTTGAAAAAGTCAGACTAAAAAAAAATGGAGTCTTTATTGTCCAAGGTAAAGCTGATAGAAGCTGTGGTCTTATAGAAAAACTGAGCTCAGGTGTCGGTCCAAAAAAAAAAAAAAAGAAAAAAAAATGTATTTCCTTCATCTTACACCTGAAAATAAGAACAACAAAAACAACTCCTGCTGCCAAAATAGAACAAACTGTTTTCTGTGGAAATGAACAAATTACCTTGAGTTAAAAGATGAGTGAGCTTGCTTTAGGTTTATTTACCCCACACAACTTAAAGGATGTCCTAGTTTCCTTGTGGATGTTGGTTAAAATTTATGGAGCCTTGATGAACATTTGTGTACATTATTTATGCATGTAAGACTAAAAATATCTCAGTATCTTTTTTCTCTGCATTAAAAGGACATCAGTCAATGATTAGGCATCGAAATGTTTGTCTTTCTTGTACATCATCTGTAAAATATATATATATATACACTGACTGTATAAGAGGAATGGACCGAGTGAATGTGACGTAGAAAATTAAAACAACTTATAGAAAACGTATAGAAATAGAAAATGACTTGCTTCTGTTTTTAAAAAAAAGTCAATTCAGTCGCCCTTTTTCTCGACATTTACACTGCTTTGTTGGAAATAGAAATTGTCAGTAAGCAGTGATTGGTTCAAGTCAGTAAATATTTCAATGGCAACCACTCTCACCAATCAGGAAGGAGCTTGTTGGAAGTCTACAGCCCTCCTCTTAGAAGCAGGCGATGGAGAATTCGTCAAACGCCTCGAACGTTCCACCAGCAACCACAAACTTTTATTGAGGCATCTGATTGGTCAGTTTATTACTTACTTACTTATACTACTTAAAAATATAATAAAAAATAGGATTATCTAGAAGATGTTAAAAAATATAGCAAAGCAAGAAGGGTTATTCTGACAAATATAAAGATTGAGTAATACCTGTTTATTTCCTTATTGAATTCTATAGGATTTTGGCACCTTGGAACCAGTACTTCCTGTTTGGAATGCGAGGGGTGATCTCAAACAGTCAACTTTTCATTAAAAGTTTTATTAAACACTTCCACATCTTGAGATTTGGATAAACATTATTATTGTGGAAATATATTTAAACCTTTAATCATTTCTTCAACAATCTGCAGAGAATTTAGGTTGATTTCCTTCACTTGGAGTATTTACATAAATGTCCAAATGTATTTGTATGACTATTCAGTATTTTCCACCTGGCTTCCTCCTGCAGCATCGTACCCCACTGTCTTCTTTCATTATCAGCACCTCAGTTTGCTTGCAATTTCATTGAATTATAATTACCATCTTTGCAATCTCACAACATTATTAGCTGCAGAGAAATACCACAGTCCCCTGTCACATTAATTCCAAAACTCCACAAACAAATGTCTGTTTGCTGATCATCTCAAATTGTCATCAGTATTAATGTTGCCCTGACGCTGGTATATTTTAGTAATGTGATTAGCTAGGGATGTTAATCTAATTGTATTCCGGCGGTCTGCTTAGAATGGAAGCGTCTCTGGCTTGAAATGCATTCTGACAGGGATCTGCATGATAAAATCTTGACAAGCCAAAGCGTTTTGATGGCTGAGGGTGGAGTGGAGGGTGGAAGAGTGAAGCAGCCAAATCCGAAGCACTATTTCAGTGGGTCACACATCACGACTGTTGTTTCTGCTGTTGGAGGGGAGGGGGGAGAACCTGCACCTCAATTAGGCCTTAAACACGTAGCTGTGATTTCTTATCCAAGACCAATTAAAAACAAACTCAGAGAAGGTGAATGGATGTCAGTGGAATTGACCAGAAATGTTATTTACTTTGGAGGGAAAAATGTGAACTCAGTATTGTCATTTGCACACTAGGACAATTAAAAATCTTACATTTTTATAAAAAAAATGTCAGTGTGCCTTATAACCCAGAGCGCCTTATATATACATTCTGGTTATGCTTTCTGATGTTGAAGCAATTTTGAGAGGTACAAATTGCTTTGTCAAAAGTCTTATATATATATATTTATATATATATATATATTTTATAAGATACAAAATAAGTTGGGTGTTATTGTAAATACACACACATGTAGCAATGTTGAACTGTTTTTTTTACATGTAACTATCAAAGTTGAGGGTTAGAATAGTCACAGTAGCCTACTGTTTATTTAATTCTTATTACTTTTTAACATGTTGAAAACAGGGTTGGATATTAC
>NC_050514.1:4514635-4515394 GCF_002922805.2 Oryzias melastigma
AACATGTTGCAAACACTTTTGAAGTCATAGATTTTGTATATGTGCTAGCGTGGTTAACATGTAGCGGTCTTGAATGTTTTCTACATGTTACTATCAAGATTGGGGGTTAGCAAAAGGCACTTTTTGTAAAATTGGGGCTATTAACGACCTAAATTGTAATAAATGGCAGGTAATCGTGTGAGCCTGCGTAAGTTCAGTTTCACGAGGTCGGCAGCAGAGCCTGTGGGAGTTAGTGTAGTCACAGTAACATTTGCTTTAGTGATATCAGTCTGTTTTTTTATCACTTGCAACCAATATTGAGTATGGTAACCCCGCTAACGCTTCAAACATGGCTAACGTATAGCGTGTTACAAACTGGTTCTAGAGTTACTGCAAACGCATTTAGTAAATTCTACCTTATTTCTAACCCTTTAGTCTCGTTTAATGAGTCTTTTAGCTCGATGGTCCTTATACAGTATATGATATAATTATGAAACTTTATAATCTGGTGCGCCCTATAGTGCGGAAAATACGCTAATTTGAAAAAACAACAAAAGCTATTTTAGCCTTTTTTTTCACTATCTAGTAAAGTAAACACATTTTTGCAGATTGAGTTCAAGACTTTAATATAAATGCCAAAACCTGTTTTGCAATACATAAAATTAAGTATTTGGAAAAGTAAAAAAAAAATTCTGCTGATGTACAGCCACATGAAAAAATAATGAAAAAACATATACAATTGTATACAATTGTACAAGAAGTTTAAATCTTTTGGTTTTT